>NC_081564.1:79561451-79725299 GCF_022355385.1 Mustela nigripes | reverse complement strand
ATGTAGATGGATGAATCAAGTAAACTTGCAGTGGAGGTTTAACGATAAATAAATTCCTAAGTACCGATGCTATACAATATTCTGAAGAAGAAAAAAATCAGAGTTATTTCTAGTTCCTATTGCAGAAGAAGTCTCAAGAAGAAGATGAGAAAGTGAGACAAGTAGGAAGCAGAGAGTGGAATGAAAAGAAACAATTAGGCATCCAAAACACTAGGTAAGATGCTTTATTTACATTACCTTACTTAAGGGACTTAATTAATCAAAGAGATTTAGATTTTTGTTATGCAGATTCATCTCACTGAAGACATTTACTTGTGGCTTCTGAGGGTTTTTTTAGTTTATAAAGTATTTTCATGTGCCTGCTTCATTTAATTATTGTAAGTCTTAAGAGGTAATAGTACAGATTATTTACTGAATAGAAACTAGTGCTTCATGAGTCCAGTGGAGGACGCCAGGTTTCCGAAGGCAGATTTTGCCTCTCAAAGAACTTTGTGATAAGGCAAACCTTCCTCACTAAAGCACCTCAGATGCTGGCAGGATAGTGAGATTGAGGATGGAAACTAAATCAGATGCAACCAAAGCAAGAGGGAAAACCCAGAAAGTAAAGCGAGGATAGTAGGTAATTGTGGATCTAACAATAGAGTTAGCTTCATTTACTAACTTTACTTATTATTTTTACAATAATGTTGATTTTGTCTTATTATTTACATCATTTTTTTCTTCATAAATCATGCAACAAATATGCATTGAGTATTCATGGTGCACTGGCCCCTTCCTCGGCTCTGGACATGCAGCCTAAAATAAAATAGACACAACCGCTCCTGCTATGGAGTCTACATTATTGGGAAGATAAATAATCATAACAGAAAGAAAATAAATAACATGATGTCAAATAATGGTAGTGTAATGAAGAAAAATTCAGTAGAATAAGGGGACATGGAGTAATAGACATGTACTATTTTAGATAGGGTAGTAGTGAAGGCAGTCTTTCTGAAGTTATAATTCTATATTTGGTGAGGTGGCCAGATGTAGATGGATGAATCAAGTAAACTTGCAGTGGAGGTTTAACGATAAATAAATTCCTAAGTACCGATGCTATACAATATTCTGAAGAAGAAAAAAATCAGAGTTATTTCTAGTTCCTATTGCAGAAGAAGTCTCAAGAAGAAGATGAGAAAGTGAGACAAGTAGGAAGCAGAGAGTGGAATGAAAAGGTCTCTAAGGTCCTACGATCCTGGTGAAAATTTGCATTTTATTTTGCATTAAGAGAAAATTTGGAGGGGTCGCTGGGTGGTATTGTTGATTGAGGATTAGCTTAGGTCCTGGTCTCAGGGTCCTGAGATTGAGTCCCATGTCCGGCTCTTTGCTTGATATGGAGCCTGTTTAAGACTCTTCCTCTGTCCCTTCCTCCCTCAATAAATGTCTTTAAAAAAAAAAAAGAAAAGAAAAGAAAAAAGAAGAGAAAAGAAAATTTGGAGAACTGTGATAATAGCAGTAAAAAGAAAAGTTATTTATATTTTTATAAAAGTACATGGGCTACCCATAGGAAGAGTGTACTGTGGAATAAGTGTATAAATAGGGAAATCAGAGATTTCCTAGTAAAAAGTGTTTATCATTTAAGGATATATTTGTGGATTTAACTAACATAGTAACAGTGGAAGAAGTGAGAGGTGGTCTTATGTAGAAGGTATTTTCAAAGTTGAGCCAATAGAAGGCATAAGGCTTTGAATATTGGTTACTAGAGAAGAAAAGAGTCAAGGATGTCATTTAGTTTTACAATCTGAGCAAACAAGTGAATGGTGATGCCATCCTTGAGATCAGAACCCTAGATGAGGTACAGATTCACACAGGAAATTCGCAGATTTGGCTTGGGACGTGATAATTTTGTGATTTTGCCCTGAATGAAAGCATGAGTTGTTAGGAGAGTCAAGATTATTTACTAAAAAAATCAAATATTTAGAGCTCAGAAGAAGAAAAGTGTCCAGTAAAGAAAATTTTAAAAGAGAGGGCAGTGTGACAGGTGGAAAAGATAGGGAAGTATGAAAGGGAACATAGAGTAAAGCAAGGAGGGGAAATGTCATTTCAGAAGAGCGTGATAAACTGCTAAATGTTCCTAGAAGTTGGGTAAAACGCTAAGGCTTGATCACTGACTTTGGAAAGAGGAAATACAGGACAGAGAAAATGGGTAACATGGAAGGGATGGGAGTCAGTCATACACAGTAAGACAGATGCTCAAGCAAAAAGTGTGAGTATGAAGGAGTATTCAGAGTTGGTTTTCTCTAAGTGAAACAGACAGAAGGCAGGGGTAATGTTAATTGTTATGAGACTGTAAAGGCCAGGGAGGTGAAGATGGTTTATTTTTCTGTTGTTATTTTTTGTTTCATTAAAGATAAACTGTAGGACTTTTAATATTTTCCATGGTTAGGATAAAGACTCAAAATGAATCCAAGTAGTTTGAATTTATTAGTTTTGAACTAGACAGAGAAGTAGAGAAAGGTAGGCGCATGCAGTCAGCTGTGGGTAAAATACGTGGTGTGTGGAAATAACTGCGGGAAAAGAGATGGTTCATAAATTTTAGGGACAAAAAGAAATTTGAACAAACTAGAGAGGTTTATAAAAAAAAGACCATGCCTGTTGGGAAAATTAAATTATAAATTACAAATGTTTAGTAGAGTACTTAGGACACAATAAGTGCTGAAAGTTATAGGTATTAATTATGATGATGATTTTAAGATTTATCCACAGTTCTTTAATATGCTTTCCTCTAGAAGGTGGAGTTTAATTTCCCTTATGCCCTTCCTGAAATGAAGGCTGAATTCACTCCTAACAGAGTATGGAAAGTGAAAAACTGTCACTAGACAGTGGGATCCTACTTAACCCAGGGGTCACAGTTAACCTGCCTTGTGAGAAGCCTAGCTGGCACCATGACCTGCTGGTGTGACACCATGAGGGCATTTCAAGCTATGTAGTACTCTCCCCCACATTAGCCATCCTACTTTAATCATGACCATAACATCAGAAACCCAAATTAAGGGACCTTCTACAAAATACTTAACCATACTCTTCAAAGAGTCAAGGTTATGAAAGAATTAAAAGTGAGAAACTGCTGTTATTTGGAAGAGACTAAAAGGACATACCAATTAAATGGCTAGATTGGATCCTGAGACAGAAAAATACATATTAGTGGAATAATTGATAAAACCTGAATTATGTCTATACTGTAGTTTAGTTAATGGTTTTGTGCCAAACTTAATTCTTAATTTTGGTCACTGTGTCATGATTAGATAAGGTATTAACATTATAGAAATATCTGTCAAGGAACTATGGTAACTATCTGTATTATCTTTGCAACTTCCATAAAATCTAAAATTATTTTAAAAATTAGGTAGATAGAAAAACTCCCTCATGATTCTAGAAGTTGTCCAAGGTTGAAATCCATTGCATTAAGATGAGATGTAAGCAATTAGGATTAAGCAATACAAGCACACTTAATACATTTTTCTTATTAAAAATAATTATTTTATTTAATTATCATCACCCTCATCTTCCTCATCACCATTATTGCCCAGATTAAAATATAGTCTGAACTATCTAATATAGACCATCCTTAATGAATTGTCATATATACTCTGTTTAATATTTGTAAGCTGCTTGGAAGAATGCCCAGCACGTATTAAGTATCGATCTACATATATTACTATTGAAAATGCCTGCAAGAAGTTTCCTTAAATGTCTTAGCAGTAGCTGTGGGATTTATTTACATATGTGTACTATTTTTGCTACTACATCAAAGTAAATCCTGCCATGAATAACAATTTTATAAATACCCTGATACTCCTAGAGTGAAAACTGAAAGCAAATATTCATAAGGATTCTTATTCCCTATTCCTCTTATCACAGTCTACCTTCTTGAGTTCCATAAGTTATTCACAAAGGAGACACAGGTCCAAGCTATAGAAGAGATTCTCTCTAAAACCAGGTCAAAGAAAAATTTATCTTCTCAGGCTGTAGAACCACTGATTCTATTCAGCTTTCCATCTCCTTGGAAAGGTTTGAAACTATTCCTGTTTTGTGGGTTATACATGCAGTCCATTGATACGGCAGACTCTATTCTGTTTTCTAAATATTTTATATGAGTCATCTCTATTCAGAAACTAGGAAGTAAAGGGATATCTTATGTAATCCTAGCCTACTTAAGTCCACTCAATAACTTGGCTTTGAGTGATTTGATAAAAGTAGGATTAAGTAGGTTTAACTGAACATGCCACTTGGCATACTGGATTAGGCATCATGGTCCAATATGAGTGCTGTCAAATATGACTAATGTTTTCCTTCTAAGGGGTTGCAGTAAGGGTGCTAACACCGAAGCCAAGAAAACTCAAACTCAAACTCTGACTTAATATCTTGCTTGCCAACATTGTGAATATTTTAAATGAAGAATGGCATTTATAAACATAACAGAATTAATCAGAGTGCTGAGAGAAGTATATTTTAATAGAACTGAAATATAGGAGTCACAGCAAAAACAATGGAAGAAAGTGAATTAGATATTTTACTAAGAGAGATGTGTTTAGTGATGCATGATAAATTTAGGTTCAGTATTCATTTCTATGTGAAAGATTGCTCCCCGCCTTGACTTCACTACTTAGTCCCAGTATTCCCGTGATTAAGCTCATCCAAGAAATCAGAGATCAGAAAGTAGAGCTGCCTCTCTAGAAAAGATCCCAAATATATACCTATATAAAAGGCTGGATTCTTTCTAGTTTCACCATCCAAATAATATATTCCACTTATTTGAGCTCATAATCATAGGTTAATATGGTCTTCTATAATAACATCTGCCACATGTCTTTTGTTTTCCATTTGATGTTTGGAATCTCCCCAGTAGACATCAGTAATATGGAATTTTCAAGATAATGTCATATCCAATTGATGCTGTTATAGAATGGAAGATCTCAATGTAAAAGGATGCACTTCCTTCCTGAAACAATATGGAAAACGCTGGATTTTGTGTCCTATAAATGTTATCAATAACTACTAATTTAGCTAGTTATAAGTAAAAGTTTATCTGGTCATTGAAGAGAGATTTTGGGGAAACGAACAAATTGTTATACTCTTCTATAAAAGATATAATTCCATTAAGACCCAATGTGTTTAAAAGGGGATACCCTTGATAAGGGTGCCTGGGAGGCTCAGTTGGTTGAACATCCGACTCTTGATTTGAGTTCAGGTCATGATCTCAGGGTCTTGAGATGGAGCCCCACATCAAACTCTGAGCACAGCAGGGAGTTTGCTTTAGATTCTCTCTCTCCCTCTCCCTCTGCTCCTCCTTCCCACTCTCCCTGTGTCTCTCTCTAAAATAAGTAAATAAATATTTTAAAAAGTAAATAAAAAATAAAGGAGGCTACAGAAATTAATGAAAATGTGATTTCAAAAATCAAGATGGAATCTCTAGACCTCTGTCTTTACAATCTTAAAATCATGAATGCCTTGATCATCTCTATGTTCTAGGAATTCAGTTTATAAATGATGACAGATTTGCAGATATTACAGATTTGTAGTTATAGACTTTGGAGACTAAAGGAGGTGATTACAGCTGGTTACTTTGTGGTCCGGAAGTAGAATGTAAGGACAATATTAATCATCTTATACTTGTTTCTTACAAAAACCTCATAGTATAAAAACATTTACATCATAAGCCTATGAAATACGTATATGACAATAGTTTTCAATGCATATTTTTGGCAAACTGCTGCCAGAAGAAAGCCAGGAAACAGAGTTTTTAATTCATTTCATGTCAATTCAACCTTGTTCTTCTTTTGTGGAGAAGTTAATTTTACCCCATTGTTATGTAAATCTGTCTTTAAAAGACTCTTGGACTGATATATTACTCATTTTATGCCTGAAAATAGAAATGAATCTAAGCTTATTATTGATAATTTAGGGAAAGAAATCATGTATTCTATAATTAGTGAGCTCTATGCCACAACAATAAATCAAAAACATTGCTGCTGTTATTGTTTTTGTTATTGTTTTATTATTCAACCCATCTAACGATATACTCCAAAGCACAAAGAAAGAAAGTATATCTTATCAGAGAAAACAAATCTGATGCTAGTGTTTGCAAGGCTTTCCTTATATATGGGTAAGTAAGATAAGTTGGTGAGTAGATAGGCAAGTAGGTAGGTAAAATCAGTATTATTTAAAACTAATAATAATTGCATTATTATCATCAGTATTTAGCTACAATGTGCAAGAGAATACCATCATCCGTGTCTCTTTGCACTGACATACTTCATGCTCAAGTATCACAATACATATTAATTGTCATGCCCCTTTATCTTTCCCAACTAATGCAATTCTTTTTCTTTGACTTGTACCTTGCATACACATTATCACTTCATGAAGGAAGAGTCCAATTGATTCATAAAAGTTACTTTTAAATAATATAAGGTCTCCCTCAGAATCAGAGACTGGGGCAAAAAAATTAAAAATACAGAGCAAAACTATGAAAAAAGAAATGAAAAATATCTAAATAAAATGGCAATGTTTTCACTACAGTATGCATCTCAGCAAATCAGAATTTAACTGATTACAGATGAAAAAAGTCAAGAGATACGAATTCTACATAGAAATTATTCCTAATGTTGCTTCTTTCATCATCTTTTAACTAAGATCTACTTGTTTAAAATACTGTGACAAACATGAATTTGAATTGTGAAACATGATTGTAAAGCGTATAGAGGTTCGCTAATTAGTGAAATTCAAAAGGAAGTCTTTTGTAGTTGGTTCTCCAATTATTTAATTTTCTTCCTATTCTAATCTTCAACCCATTTCAGCATTCATCAAATCAGCAAACAGCATAATTAATAAGCAAAATAAACCATGGTAGATTATTGCTACAGAGCACAAAGCAAAAATGATAAGAAATGTGTTAATATGAGGATACATCAAGGTTTAATAGTGACATGTAACATAATGTTGTTATTTAATCATTTTTATCTGTATTAAATATTCCAATTATATACAAGCCATAATGACCTATCTAGGTATTGAACAGTGGCCAAATGCATCAAATCTGCAAAGCCCAGGAAGACAGTTATCAGGGTTAAGCTGGAGATGAGAACGTTTATACAGGAAGTCATTCTTCTTGGCAGTGCAGAGGGCATTAATCCATTAAACTAAAATGTATATTAATGACCTCCTATGTGCAAATTTAGAAACTCTTAGAGAATAACCACTGGTTTATGTCATTCTTGCATTTAGAAAACAAGGCTATGCATTTCCCAAGCACTGTGATTTTGCTCTGTATAACTGATATTCAACCTATAGCACAGGGCACATCATAAAGTATTGGTTAGTAAATGTTTGTGAAATCAATCTAGACACTAAGGGAAAGAAGTTGATTCAAAACTAGGAAATCTGTGTGTATGGCGGGGGGAGGAATAGGAGATAAATGATAGGGAACAAATGACCTGATTCTTTAACAGAGAGGTGTCTGGTCCAAAGAACTCTATATTCAGAAGGGAGGGACACAGTAAAGTCAAATAGCCCAGAAGGCACGCATACACCAATGTAGCCCCGAGCTGGCTGGTTTGTAAATGCCCAACTGTAAGGAAATAAATTACTATTAAAACTTGCCCATCTCAAAGAATTTACATCTATGTGACCAGCTTTGGTCCTTCAAGACAGAATCCAGAAACAAAGCTGCTGTTTCTTGTTATCAACACTTATCATAACAATGATAATGCAAAGGGTCTGGTGCTCAGTCACTGTCAGAGCTGGGCATATCTCCACAGCTGAAGTAGAAATATTATTGTTCTTTTTTTTTTTTTTTTTGAACTCTTACTAGATGACCTGTATCCACAGGATGGCTTGTCAGAGTTGTTGGACTGGTCTAGAGCCCTGCAGTGGAGCAGGGCTAACTCTCCAGGTGGGCTCTGTTAGCTGACTTCACAGCTAAGAACAAAACAGATGAGTTCATTCTGTGAACAGGGTCTTCTATAAGCATGAAACCCAAGAAGACCCTGTTTTATTCAGCAAAAATACCTCTTGGGGTAATGCTAAGAAATTTCCATGAGACATTTTGTTTAAAATGCTGAAAAACCTAAGGAGATGTAGATTTCAAGATTTCAGAAATCCATGACTGCAAGACTTGAGAACAAAACATCATGCTTCACCAGTAAGAGAATTCAAAATGCCTATCCTATGCAAAGGAGTATGTGTCTCCATAACAGTAGGATGGCTGAAAGTATCCATAAGCCAATTAGTTCCCTTCATTGTAGATTTGCTCTGCGTTGCTATTTCAACAGCTCATTACTACGTTAATGACTATGGCTTCAGAAGAAGGCATTTGTACAATTGGTGACAGTTCGACGACCTCTTCAAAAGTGGGCACCTAATTACTTCTTCATGTGGAGGACAAATTTAAAGGCTATCGCTCTGTCTCTAAGTTGGATGTAAAACTTATTGATTCACCTGGATTTAGAATAACAATGGGGATTGTCAGTGCTCGATGTCTGGATTCTTTTTGTTGTCAAAATATGTCTGTAATATTAAATTCTGACTGATCTCTCAATAGCAATATTTTATAAGCACAAAATCTATTATTTTCTCATTTGATCTCAGGAGTTAAAATGCAATTTTTAATGTCTGAGGCAACCAGTCATGAAATAAATATTTTTTGAATGGAATGGTGAAAGCTAAGCTAAAGACAGAAAAAAATCAAGCAACAGAAATAGAGTTATCATGTAGAAAATGCATTTTAAAATGTTAGAGGTCTCCAAAAACTAAAAAACGAAAAATTTAATGGATAATTTATCATTTTGATATTTCCATTGCTTAGATTTTTCAAGCTCAAAATGTTGCTTTCATAAATATTTTTTATTGTTACTTTTTTCTTTTGCTCATTTCATTTTGAAATTTGTTCCTTAGTCTTAGCTTAACTTATCTCTAAACCCAAATCTATGACCATGTAAGCAAGTTTTTTTTTTCTGCCATTGTTGATAGAAACAATAAAGAATTCAATGCAGTAAACTACTCATCAAGATGGAACACAATGTCCTTCTTAGAAATGCTTTGTAATAAACTCTTCAACAATAATGAAATCAGTATCTCTAAGAGGTATCTGCACTCCCATGTTCAATGTAACATTTTTCATAGGGGCCAAGGTATGGAAACAACACAGCTGTCCTTCCATAGGTGAATGGATAAAGAAGAGATATGGCATACAATATAACATTATTCACAACAGAATATTATTCAGCCATGAGAAAGAAGGAAGTCATTCCATTTGTGACAACACGGATGAATCCAGAGGACATTATGCTATGTGAAATAAGCCAGACAGAAAAAGATAAAAACTATATATTTTCACTTATATGTGGAATCTAAAAGGAAAAAAAAAAAAGTCAAACTCATAGAAGCAGAGCAGAAGAGTGGTTAACAGGGGCCGGGGAATGGGGAACAGGAAGATACTGGTCAAAGTTGTGTAGGATGAATAAGCCTAGAGATCTAATGTATAGGCATGATTCCTATTGCTAATAATACTGTACTGACTACAGGAAATATGCTTAAAGAATAGGTTTCAGATGCACTCATCACAAAAAGAAATGGTAACTATGTAAGCAGATCATAAGTTAATTAGCTTAACTATAGTTGTCATTTCATTATATATATGTACATCATATCATATTTTACACCTTAATATATACCATTTTTATTAAAAGTATATACAAAAAAACCCCACTAGAGTTTCTGAAGGTTGGGGCAATGTTCTTCAGGGAATTTGTTGATTTTAGGTAAGTTGCCAAATTTATCATTATAAAGGTATTTGGAAAAAATGTGTAAAGTTCAAATGCTTTCATTAAATGAAATTTCATTTTTTCATTATTGGAATTATTGGGATCATTAATAACTTAAAAGTGCTTTCTAAATCAATATTCCATCTTCTTAACTTGATTTTTTTGGTGTTTCAAATGATCCATACAGAAGAGGACACTCACTGACCCTTAGTTTACCCCAAAGCCAGAGGCTTTAAAGGAATCAAGTCAGATTGCGGATTCCGAGTCAGTGGCCTTGAAACAGCTACAGCTGCGCTTATCGCCTGACACATCCATCAGGCACTACGTGTGATTGATTGCACTGTTTCTGAGGCTTTGGAACTGATCACCAGAATGAAGGATTTTTCCGTCTGCATTAAAGCACAAAGTCATTTTAAAGACCAATTTTAGGAAGGTGAGCAATAACTGTCATCAACAACGAAAATTTCACAGCCACGTGAAAAGTGGCACAGGAGCCTCAAGTAGGAAAAGAATAACAGGCTTCAGGTGACTGCCTGACACCTTTCCTTTATTGGGAGTTCATGGTGCATTTATTAATATACTTTAAATTAAAGTGTCTTTTGATAATGACAGCTTTTCTTTGTGTGTGTGTGTGTGTGTGTGTGTGTGTGTGATGTTTGCCGGATTTTTTGTTTCCCTGCGGAAGTACTGTATAGCTTCTTGAGTAAGAAAACTTTTATAAAGCTTGAGCTTTGCACTGGTGTGCAGGATTTAATATGGTCTTCCTTCTCTCGTTGTCCTCAAAAGTCAGACCTCTCCATCTGTCCCTTTCAAACAAGGCGAGGAGGTATGCCCAGTGGATGTAACCTGGCCCGAAGCATTCCGACTTGCAGATCCAACCCAGAAAAGAAACAGTACGGATGAAGCAGAGTGGTATCCAGCCCCAAGCTTCTGAACCCTTCTGCCAGAACTGCCTGTAAATAAACATTACTGCTTTTACTTTTCTCTTGGCCTTGACACTTTTCCGCTATTCTTATTGTCTTGTTCTTGTTCTTCTCTATTCCCATTCATAATCATTCACTCTGAGTCTCATTTGCATCTCTAATCTTTTTGCCCACCAAAGTGAAGAGAGTATAACTAATCTTGGGAATGTTTCAAGTTTTAAGGAGTTTTAAGGTGCTTGCAGAAATAACGAGGGAACCACTTCACCAGAAAAGTATAAAAGATAAAGAATAGAAGGAGATAGACTCCCCACACTGAATCAAGTGTCAGCATATAGAATAACTTAAATATATTGGAGTGATCCATTAGGCAAACAGACGTGTGCTTGGATTGGAGTTCGCATCACTCATTTTGACATCTCAAAGCAAGTTAGTTTACTTATCTAATCCTCAGACCTGCGTCCTTAAAATGTGGAAGTAAAGACGACTTACTATAGCTGTGAGGATTAAATGGCATGATATATGTGAAATAGCTGGTAAGTGGATTTGGGCCACAGTAGGTGTCCAATGATTGCTTCAATTTTGATTCCACCCATAAGTGTTTGAACAAAAAAGGTTTTGTTGCAGTTGGTTCTCTAACACCAAGTCAATCCGTTTCACAGCCCTTATGTATAGTATGTTATCATAAAAATATCTTTAAATAGGTAAAAATAGCCATAAATTTTGTTGTATCATACTCGTTCCTATATTTGGGATAGTCTATTTCATGCAGGCTAAGGTAGGTACCTATGAAAATCTCTCTGTCTGTCTGTCTCTCTGTCTCTGTCTCTGTCTCTCTCTCTCTCTCTCTCTCACACACACACACACACAAACACACACATGCTCCTTAAAAGTAAATGAGATACAGATATCAGAAAAAAAAGTATGTATATTTATTCAGGGGCTTTCATAAAGTGACATTTAAATTAGTGATCCAATTAGATGTAAACTCTAGAAAGAAACAGTCAATAAGGAAAATATATGTTTATATAATGAAAACTGAAACAGAAAGATAACTATGTGAACTCTAAAACTGGGTTTCAGGGGTGCCTGGGTGGTTCAGTGGGTTAAAACCTCCGCCTTCAGCTCAGGTCCTGATCCCAGGGTGCTGAAATCTAGCCCCGCATCAGGCTGTCTCCTTCCCTTCCTCTCTCTCTGCCTGCCTCTCTGCCTACTTGTGATCTCTGTCTGTCAAATAAATAAATAAAATCTTAAAAATAAATAAATAAATAGGGGCGCCTGGGTGGCTCAGTGGGTTAAAGCCTCTGCCTTTAGCTCAGGTCATGGTCCCACGGTCCTGGGTATGAGCCCCGCATCGGGATCTGGGCTTGGCAGGGAGCCTGCTTCCTCCTCTCACTCTGCCTGTCTCTCTGCCTACTTGTGATCTCTGTCTGTCAAATAAATAAATAAAATCTTCATAAATAAATAAATAAATAAATAAATAAAACTGGGTTTCACAATTCCTTATTTTTAGTAGTCTAAATACAGCTTTGGGCAACATACTAGTTATCAGTCACAGTGTGCATGTTGAAATGGTCAGAACCTCCTGATGCACTCAGAACTGGAAAGGCAATGCAATCATCATGTCTCCGACTGTAAACAAATGAGCACCATGATTTTAAGTCTTACTGAAATATTCACCTAAATCGTTTGATATTCTGTACATACCACAGACAACGGCTAAAGTGAAAATTCTTCCTCATTCCTATATTTACTCAGAGAAGAAACATAAAAATAAAACTAATGCAGGAAAATTCCATCTTACATTATTAATTCATTATGCAATCATGGTTGTAAATATAGACTTGTCCCTTTTTAAAGAATGTCTGACTTTAAATGAAATTTCCCTCTTATTCGTGCTTCATTGGAAACTTGCACAAATATATGTCTTAAAAATTGTCATATTATCTTGCAAAGTCAATATTTTAAGCATAATATGAGCAGGGTTTGTGCAGTTGTACAGACCTGTAAAAAATTTTGTTGTTGTACAGTTGTACAACTGTAAAAAAATCACACACTTCTACTATTAACAATTGAATCACATCTCCTGTGTTTTTTTCCATTTGAATTAAAAGTTGCAGAGAGTGATAAACTAATTCAAAGAGCTTGAAGGAGACTGAAGTATTCAATCGAGGTTGTTCATTTATTTCTGACAGGATTCAAATGCAGTTCCAGAATTTTGAAAAAAAATACTATGATCATATATGAAAACTGGTCATGGAAAAGAAATAACCACAATTTGCATGTTATTATGCATTCTGAAAAAAAAATGTGTTTCACATATGGAAGTATCAAAATCAACACAAACAAAATAGTCCACACAAACAGAACATAATGACTCTCCCTTATATATAGTTTAAAACTGCCTCCAGAAATTGTAGAAAATAATAATTTAATTTAATTTTAATTTAATGTCATACATTAAAGAAAAACAGTTACACTCATTCAAAACCTGAAGTTCAGTTCACTAAGACAGGGTGGGCTAGAATTATCAATCTAAGTTTGCCACAGATTCTCTCAAACTAGAGGAAATTAGTCCATGTTTTAGGGCTTCACTTTTTGTATTTATGAAGGGCAGCTGAACAAAATGCTTAGAGCCCATTTTAATCTTGTAATGATGATGTTACTAAGTTATAAAGTCATGTAATTCAATAATGAGATGGTGATGTTTTCTATACATTGGTCTATCAAAGCAAGCAAAACTCACAATTCTACCTATAAATTCTTGAATATAAATTTAATACTTCTTTACAAATTTCAAAAATTGATTGTTTGATACCTTTCTTAAATGGAGGCATTTTGCTCCATCATTCTCATAGCTACTAGAAAAGTAAGACTTTCATCATCAGCTAGATGAAATTTATATCACTCTCCCTTTATCTTGGTCCAAGGAGTCCAACTCTCCCCTGTAAAATCCCCACTCTATTATAAAAACCTACCAAAGCAGTATTCAGATAAATCTGATTTTGAAGCCCATGTTATTACCATTTATACCATTTATACCATTTATGCTTCCAATTTCTAAATTAGGTTGGACTTCATGGCTATCTAGAAATTCTTCAAATGTGAACTTGATTTCATTCCATCTTGCCTTTTTAGGAACCGGTTTCATCAGACTTTTTTTTTTTTAAAGATTCTATTTATTTATTTGACAGAGAGAGAGAAAGATCACAACAAGGCAGAGAGACAGGCAGAGAGGGAGGGGGAAGTGAGCTCCCTGCTGAGCAGAGAGCCTGATGCGGGTCTAGATCCCAGGATCCAGGACCCTGAGATCATGACCTGAGCTGAAGGCAGAGGCTTAACCCACTGAGCCACCCAGGATCCTTTCATCAGACATTTTTATGCATGTTATTTCTCTTAACACTTCCATATAGCAAATAGCACAGTGCTAAGTGCATACTAAAAACTCAATAATTCATTGTAGAATTTATTAGGAAAAAAATACACTGTTATTTCCCATTGCCTATACTGTATTTTAAAGGGCAATAATGATTGTAATAATATACGTATTATATATATATGTTTGAGATATGTATATATCTATTTATATCTATATCAATTTATATCTATATATCTATATCTCTCTCTATATATCTATATATCTATAATAGAACTATCTATATACATATCTATATCTTTATCTATCTACCTATCTATCTATCTATCTATATCTTGAGATATATATATCTTTCAAAAAAAGAAAAAAAAAACTTGCCCAAAGAGTGGTCTCTGTTTGATAGAGGTCTTTTTTTCCCAAAATTCTTTTTTTTTTTTTTTGGTTTGTCTCTCTCTTTTTTTTTTAAACTAACATATAATGAATTATTTGTTTCAGGGGTGCAGGTCTGTGATTCATTAGTCTTACATAATTCACAACACTCACCACAATACATATCCTCCCCAATGTCCATTACCCAACTACACCACCCACCCCCAACCCTTCTCTCTAGTGACCCTCAGTTTGTTTCCCTTGATTAAGAGTCTCTTATGGTTTGTCTTCCTCTCTGGTTTCATCTTGTTTCATTACTTTCTCCCTTCCTCTATCTTCTTCTGCCTTGTTTCTTAAATTCTGCATATCAGTGAGATCATTGATAATTGTCTTTCTCTGATTGGTTCATTTCGCTTAGCATATCTTCTAAGTCCATCCATAGTCATTGCAAATGCCAAGATTTCTTTTTTGATGGCTTTGTAATATTCCTGTGTGTGTGTGTGTGTGTGTGTGTGTGTGTGTGTGTGTGTATCACATCTTCTTTATCCATTCATCTGTTGATGGACATCTGGGTTCTTTCCAAAATTCTAATTGCTTAATCTCTGACCATCTAGAAATCTGTTGCCATCATTCTAATAAGCTTTTTAATACACCATTGACTTTCAAGTGTTCAAATGACAGTTATCTTCTTCAGGTCTCATTTTCCTGACTATTCTACAAAAATTGCTTTAGTGAATATGCCTTCTTGTTAAAGTGTTCTCCTCTCTTGCTTTCGTAACATAGCCCTGTTATAACATATGAGTCTCTTCCACAATTTATGGAACAGATATAGACATCATTTTCTCATTTCTCCAAGTGATTACTTAATTCTCAGTTGTGTGTAGTTAAGTGTGTCTCTCAGGTTTTGCTGTCATCCCCAAAGACTTCTCATGTAGCCCAGTGGCTTTGGGTATGGTCTTGCTTTCAAACATCAACCAGAAAAATGTAGAATGTATGCTCATCATACTACAGTTTCAATCTCATCCTATCATAATCTTTTTACTGACAGTTTGAACATCTTTAGATCACCCACACTACTTCTCTGTTGTTCCCAAAGCTCAAGCACTTTGATGGGGCAGCAGATCTGGGGTAACTCCAAGAACCTCTATGTCCTTAGATTAAATTTGGATCTAGATGCCTTTAGGATGTGTTTTCTTTGAAAACACAGCATCATATTTTCCCCCAACTGTTCTCCACTAGAAACATACCAAATTTCCACAGAATTTTCAATATTATTGAATCACAAAAGGGGCAATATTGATCCTATATCTTTCAAGAGGCTCCCTGACTTCTATGTAGACTTCTACCTCTAGTTCCTTCAACCAATTTCCCCCAGTCTGTTGGTGTGAGAAACACACACACATACACCACCACCACCACCAACAACAACAAAAACAACCTCTGCTAGACCAGAAAAATCCAGTGAAATGACTGATTACTAAACCTGGATTTACAAGCATCAAAGTAACCATATTCTGAGGGTCATTCAGGTTTTCTGGATTTAGTCCTATTTCCAATCACCAAACAGAAAAAAGTGTCTCCTCATCCCATTAATGATATCCTTCTTAGTCTAATCTAAGGCTCTAAGGTGATATTCTACAATATTCCAGACACAAAAGGAGCAGGAGAGAAAGAGAAACAAAGATATATAAATCATGTATGTAATATATGGAGATTTACATATATATGTATGAACATACATATATAGAAAGATATGAAGATATAGATTCATAGATTAAATAGATATATAGATATATGTCCTTAACAAGTATTGTCACATGAGTATTTTCCTCCATTTTCCTTTTTCCACACCATGTTTTCTTTCCTATCCCATTTACTAATGTTAAATATTTCCCAATATTCTATTCTTTGTACATTTTCATCATATTCTTTCTACAGACAATCCCATCCATTTTTCTTCAAACCATATGGATACAGAAAACTCCAAAATATTTATTTCTAACCTCCATCTGGCTCTAGAGATTTACATTTCCATTCTCTTCCTGGAAAATCCTAATTAAACTTTACAGTACCACTAACTCAATGTATTCTAAAACAAACTTACTGTACCTTCACTTATCAGAGCAAAGTATACAAAATCATCTTAATGGGACAAAAGGAATGAATAAGTTCATAAATCTGCAGGACTAGAATGTTATCCAATCAAATGGATTAACACAGCTATAGAAAGAAGGCTCCACTGAAAAGGAGGAGAGTAGTCACCCATGAAAGAGAAAGGTTAATGGCTGATAAAATTAAAAGTGTCCAAGAGGAAGTGTGCCATGAGCCGTCGGTGTAACTTGTAGGGCATTAATGATGGGCATATCTTTTTAGTGGACATGGCAACCTTGGATTATTTCAGTACAGTGGTATTACACATTTGAAACTAGATGTTTTTACCTTACTTTGTTTCGTTTTCATGTTCACCAGCTAGTTGTGTAATTGTCATTTATTTTCCCATGTGCCTATGGGGAGACAGAATACTACTCAGAGGACCACATTTGGTCTCCCTTGTGGTTTTCTTTCTCATTCTTAATTACATTATTGGCATTCTGATTTCATAGATCAGTCTTACGAGATTGGTTAATTCAAATCTATTATTGAGAGAGAGTTCCAGTTTCTGCTTAATGGCAAAATTCAATCCCTAAGCATCAAGATTGAGTTCCAACATGAACCATGGAAAACTCAGTAAGATAGCATTTCTTAAAATGAATTCTATGCAAGTCCAGGTGCAAAAAAAAAAAAAAAAAAAAAAAGTTCAAAATATACTATGTCTACTTCTCAAATATCCCAATGTAAAGTAGTATTTTTCAAATGTCTTACTAAAACTCCTAACATCATTTAAGCTATTGTTTCTCAAACTCATTGTTACCAAAGATTTTTTTTTTTTTTTTGGTAGTCCCTGGTTTTTAAGGTAATTATACCCTGTGAGGCCAACAGAGATACCCCACTATGAGACCTAAAAGGCATATGTCCTGTCCCTCTAATACATATAAAATAAACAAACAAACAAACAAAAAAAAAAACCACGATCTCCTACCATCCTGTTCTTACTTAAGTGATTTGTAACATTTGACATCTCCAACTGTTTATAAACTAATTCATGTTTCTCTCTTTTCATTAATTAAAGAATAAAATCATTAGGAACAAAGATTAGGTCCAATATATTTCTTAAAGAATCTAGAGCTTCTGGAAACAAACTGGGCATAATATTCTCAGTAAAGAATTCTGCTTTTTTTTTTATTCCTCAATTTGGAATTTTAATTATGTCCTATTGATTAGAGAATTCTACTCTTTAATGTTAAATTGTAGTCATTATACTCAGATTAAGTATTATACCTGCAATGCTAAGGGTGTAGGTCAGGAAGAAATATGTAGAACTACTAATGCCAAAGTATGGATTCAACAATGTCAGATATTAATAAGATAAGGTATTAACTCATAATTCTAACCCCCTAAATTTTCTTTCTCTCTTAAGTGGCAAAGAAATAGTTTTAGGAGAAAACATTGTTTTTCTCTCTAGTACTAAAAGAAATAATGGAGTAATTTTACTTACCTTATATTTTAAACTATATTTTTTAGTTTCATCTCAACCCAGTTTTCAAAGCATAGCTCCTCAATATCTAGAACCAAGGTCAAGTGCTCAAATTACACCATCATATTGGTTCAAATCAAAACAAGAAGAGCCACAATAGACCAATAAATCTGTCTTGTTCTTCCAAAGTTAAAAATTTTAGGGAAGAAACTGATTTTGTAATTAGTTGCTCAGTGATTCTCAGTTCTTTAGCATGAACTGCATTTTTTTCATAAGTTACTTATTGCTTCCTAAATTAATGTAAGGGAGTTTTAGAACTTTTCATTTCTAGGTCATGGCACAGGAGTAGGAACAAGAAATCGAGAAGTTTGCTCCTGTCTTGAACATAATTACTTAAAATATAAAAACAAAAAGAACAGAAAAGCCCTACAGACACAAAGTCTGCCTTTTCTTTAATTCTTTAAAACTTAAATGTAATGCAGGAAAATGGTGAGAAAGTCACCAAAAAAAAAATCAGAAAATACTACATGAATAATTATCCAGTTCTGTTTTATAAACAATGCCTGATAAATCTTTTGAAATCTAATTATGTAAAATTTTAACTTGAAGATTGTAAAGATTGGGAGTCCCTTTGTATTTGAGATGTTCTTAATATTTAAGAGATACTTATCACATGGATTTAAATTATGTCTAACTCTCAGTGATTTCATCTTAGTAACTTTTCCTAAATATGTGCTGTGGGCAAGGGCTACAAAGAACCTAGCTAAATTAAAATACAAGCTATGCATAATTCTATTATGTAGTTTGTAGATTATGCAGGGCATTTGCCCCCCATTGAGCTGCTACCAAAATGAACAGAAGCACCAGGGAAAAAAAAGAGGTACTTAAGTCATGTATTTGGCAAGATCTTAAAACTTCAAAAGAGAATTTTGAAAAAGTAGTTTTGGCTATCAGTTTAAATTGGCTTCTACATTTTATGCCCCCTGACACTTTTTAAGTCTTGGATATAGAATGTATTGAGTACCTGATACACAGATAGGGATCTCAGGTTATGATAGATGGTATCAGAGAAAATTTTTCATAATAAAACAAAAACCCTAGCTTCAGGAATTTACAATCTGTCTGGGAAAACTGATACAGTAATAAGAAGATATAGAACAGTTATGGAGACAACATACCCACAGGGAGAGAACCACATCCTCAAGTACCACATTACTGTCTTTGTTATGCAAGTGAACAAAAATGAAGCAAAAAAAGAACTCTGTACTTATGCCCTCAAGAAGAGCAAAAACAGGAAGCTGAGCGTGGTACACAACGAACAGGTTGTAACTATTCAAGTAGGTGTTTTCTGTTTTCAAAATAATGTAGACAAACTATTTAGGGTAAATTTGGCTAAAATGATTTTTTTTTAAAGATTTTATTTATTTATTTGACAGAGAGAGATTACAAGTATGCAGAGAGGCAGGCAGAGAGAGAGAGGAGGAAGCAGGCTCCTTGCTGAGCAGAGAGCCCGATGTGGGACTCGATCCAGGAACCCCGAGATCATGACCTGAGCCGAAGGCAGCAGCTTAACCCACTGAGCCACCCAGGCACCCTGGCTAAAATGATTTAAAGAGTATAATACATTTTGCTAAATTTAATTCTACCTTTAAAGCAGGAACCCAGAGAATGAAATACAGCTGAAGAGTTTTCTAAATGTGTGTGTACGTGATTGTGTATGTGAATTTTTGCTTATTAAAAGAATCTGTTCTGAAATCTAGATTTCACTTAATGTTCTGCAAATACTCATGTGTCTGTTCCGTTTAAATAATTGTGAATGTTACCAATACATTTTTTCCATTGCTGTGGTATATTAAATTTTGCCATTTAAACACTTTTGCCCCGATATATCAATGAAACAGGAATTAGATGGCTCATTTGTAATATATCTTACTTCAAATAATTGTTTATACTTCCCATAACCAGCAAGTTTTTTCTTTTTCTTTCAGTCACCATAGAATATGTAACGAAATTTCCTTATTCTGGCTACTGCTCAATTGTTTTTTAAAACAATGTAAATAATATACATTGTAAATTATTTCAAATAAATCAATTTGTGTCTATGTGTTGTGTATTTAATCTTTTTATTTATTGGGCTTTCAACAGAAAGTTATGGAATCAATAAGACTAAATGATTCAATTATTTTATTTTAAATACGATAAATTATTTTAAATATAATAAATTGGTTATTTCTTTTAGTTTTCTCTCCACATTTGAAAAGTGAAACTTCCTTTCCTCAGTGGAATTATTTTGCAGAGAATCCTATCCTATGGAGAATTAATATGACTCAGACATATCTAGTTAACATTAACATTACTAAACTAGTAACTAAGTTTCTGTATATAATGTCACAATTGTGTTTAAAAGTTGGAAATCTAAGATGAAATAAAATTTTCAAGTAGATTGTTCTTTACACATTTTAATTATTAGCACTGAGTAGCTTAAGCAGTTTGGAGTGTTTTGTTTTCCTTTCTTTTTTCTTTTTTTTTTTTAAAGTTTTATCGACAGTTCACATCCTAGGAGGAACTTTAAATCTCCAATATCTATACCACAGAAACTTATTAGCATGGCAATAAGCAAAAATATGCTACTAATGGAGTTAAGTACAAAGACAATGTTCTTAATATTAAGAGTAGGGTTTTCTACCTGTCTTGCATTGGGAAAGATATATTTACTATCATTAGCCTACCTATAAGTTAGGAGAATTCCTAAGCTTACTGACTGAATATTGCTAAATACTGGGGGTGGGCCTGGGTGGCTCAGTTGGTTAAGCCTCTGGCTTCCACTCAAGTCATGATCCCAGGGTCTTAGAATCTAACCCTGTGTTGGGATCCCTGCTCAGCAAAACTTCTGCTTCTCTCTCTCCCCCTAACCTGAACTTAAGTTTGTTTTTTTTTTTTCTCTCTCTCAAATAAATAGAATCTTAAAAAAAAAAAAAAAGAGTATTACTAAATATGGAGTTGCACTACTTTTTATTGTCTAGACTTGAATTTTGAGATCCTCTAAACATCACTTCAAAATATACACGCACGTGTTTTGTGAATTCTAAACACGTTTTTGCAGTTGATATGTACTTGAATAGTCTTAAGATTATACATTTTATTGGGGTGCTTGGGTGGCTCAGTGGGTTATAGCCTCTGCCTTCAGCTCAGGTCATGATCTCAGGGTCCTATGATTGAGCCCCGCATTGGGCTCTCTGCTCAGCGGGGAGCCTGCTTCCTCCTCTCTCTGACTGCCTTTCTGCCTACTTGTGATCTCTGTTAAATAAATAAATAAAATCTTAAAAAAAAAAGATTATACATTTTATTTTATTTTATTTTTATTTGACAGAGAGAGAGATCATAGGTAGGCAGAGAGGCAGGCAGAGAGAGAGGAGGAAGCAGGCTCCCTGCTGAGTAGAGAGCCCGATGCGGGGTTCGATTCCAGGACCCTGAGATCATGACATGAGCCAAAGGCAGAGACTTAACCCACTGAGCCACCCAGGTGCCCCAAGATTATACATTTTAAATGGAAGATTTCCCTGCTATTTATGCTCCTTCAAATCTGCATTAGTTGATTAATATTGGCCTTGCCGAATCAGCAGCTTGAATATCCTTTCATTCAACTTGAATTAACCCCATGAATCATATTACTTTCTCTACTACTTTTTACTAAATTGAGGCTGGGGGGTGGAAAATCTCATGTGCAAATGTATAGTACATTTTGGAGTGATTTGCCATTTGTGTACTCATGCTATTTTTGCTTCCTTTTGGTTTTCTAGATTTTCATGGCATAGCTATTCAGTGGGATACTGATTTAACACATAACAAAATTAAGTTTCATATCCCCCCACTACTGTCAATAATTATGTAGTATCTGCCCAGAATGCAGTTTTTAAATGATAAGGTCAAGCTCTAGTTCAATAAGAAAGACTGTTGTGTCCTTTATGAGTATAAGATCATGCCACAAATGTACTTGATGCAAGATATAATTCATTATTTTAAATACTTCTCAGTGTTTAACATACCCCAAGCACAGGGAAAAACCCGAGAATAGTGAGGTAAATTTGTAATAACTCTTTGATCATAGACCTCAAGAGTGAATTTCTAGGTTCTAATAGTACATTTAAAAATATAAAATGTAACAGACTTTTCTAAATGTGATAAATTTAAAATAGGTAAGAAAAATTTTAGTAATGTTTTCACTTTTTAAAAAAAATTAAAAGTTAAAATGTATAATATATATTTTTTTAAATCACAGCATCAAAAATACATCAAACAGTGTTTCTATTTGATTCTGGAAATTAAGGAAAAAAATAGCCATTTGACCATTGTTATAATAAAGTAAATTGGTGGTAAAGCAGTACCGGTCAATTTTCCAGAAAAACTTGCACTCTGTGAATTATTTACACACTGGATGAATTTACTTCATTGTATGTATTTTCTGCTCCTCAGAAAAAAACAGATTTTGCCAAGCCAAATCCTAAAAATTGTACATAGCTCTCTGCTTCAGTCCATATCATATTTCATTGAAAGCTATTGGTCTTTTTTTATAAGCACACTAAAAGAGGGACAGATTAAGGATCGCTGTTATGGGATTTATGAGTTGGGTTCATTCATTTTTGTATGTGTCGACTGGTAAGGAGAAGAAGGATAAGAATGCTAAGAAGATTTACTGGCTCCTATTCTCTCTTCATTCTCCAAGCCCCAGCTTTGATAGCATAGCTCTGGGTCCTACTTATTAAATAAATAAGTAAATAAATAAATAGATAGATATAGTTTAAACCACTTAGTTTCAAAAACAGTTTTCCTGCATAACCAGTGGCAGCTCTCTTCATGAAGGGCCACCTTGGTATTCCCTCGTTTCCTTGGGCTGTGATTAGAAGCCTGGCCTTTTTAGTTCTTTTAGTTAGGTGCTAGCCCACATTCTACCACATCATCTGTGTGACCCAAGACCACTTTTACTCTTCTCTGAACCTCATTTTATCTCTGATACTAATATTGACTAATAACAATTGTTATTGTTAAATTGTCATTGTTACTGGGCTAAGGCCATTGTTACTGGCTAAGACAGTCCATGTAGAATCAAAAGCACAATTTGTAACTCCTAAGAAGCTCTCATTATATTCAGTTACTATCTCATCATGAAAAAGCATGTCTACCCCCTCTTTTTCAACACTCATATTCAGTCTTTCATCTTTGCTCTGAATGTCCACCATCAAGGCCTGCATATGGAAAGGGGCGTCAGCTCCATTGCCACCTGGAGGGTGGGTGAGAGGCAGCCAATGACAGGGTGCTTACTTTCGAAAGTCCAAGGGTCACACTGCTTGATTCCTAGCTCTGTTAAGTGGTTCTGCACATGTGAAGATCTTCAGTAAAGCTACACACCTTCATGGGCAACTTTCATCAAACCAAAATCAAAACAAGATTCCAGCATCCTGATAGCTAGCCCTCTTACTGTGATGATAATGTGGCTTCTAACACTCCATTTTCTCTCTTGTTCAGTAAATTCCAAAATACCGAGTGTAGCCAAAAGGTTTTGTCAAACTACAAATCATTTTTTTTTTTTTGCTATAGATAAAACATTATTGTGGGCTTTAATTTCTTACACTCTAACTTACCAACATACAATAACACCTATTCTTAAAGTAATTTCTATAAGACAAAATGGAATTGTTCAAACACTGCAAGGTTACAAGTACTTAAGACCATCTTAGCCTTATGCGTAAAGGCATCTATTGACAGAAAATACTATGCCTCCCAGTGTTGGAAAAGCGTAACTGAGAAAATGTTCATTTCTCTATGGTTATGTATCACTTTTTATTATTTAACTCCAGTGTAATCTTATCAGTTTATAGCTCATTTATATAAAGCAGCATATAACCATATGTAAGGATCCTTACATTCACATAAGTTATTATGATATGGCACTCAGGCAACAAATAATCAAAAACATATTATCAAGAATTATGAAAGGCTCACTGTGCCAGGCTGATGGTTTAAGCAATTAAGTGCTCTCTGTCTGTATTTACTGCTTCCATATTTCAGTTAACATACAATGAGGCACATGCATATAATTCTTTTAAATGAGCAGAAAGGTATATGGTCTCATTATACTCTACATATCAACTCACATTGGCTAAGGAATATGAAAAATCAAATGATAAGCTTTTCTCATATTTCATGTGCACAAACACCTTAGGGAGATAGGAAAAATGTATGAAATTTCTAAAGCCTTAAACATGATCGTTAGCATTCCTCTTTTTTGGAAATACTTTTTTAAAACAACTGACCCAGAAATTAGATCATTTAGCATTTTTACATATGGAAAATAAAAACAAGAATATAAAATTAGGATAACTGTCTCCGGGAAAGCAGCATTTCCTTCTTATGAAAACATCCCATCATTTGTCAGCAATTATTGAATTATGTTTTACTATGTACTAAAATTCTGTGGAGGATGCTGTGAGGTGTGTGAATGTAGCTACACACTCAGATTAGAAGCTCCAGAATATTAAAGCAAATCATGTGTTCATTCAACAAATCTACTGCACATGTACTGAGTGTCAGACTCTGCCCTAGGTGATACAAATAAGAGAATGAAAATTAACCCATCAACATCTACCCCCCTACCCTGAGCCTACAAGAGAAATAGATATAAATGAAACTGTGACTCAAATTTATAATTGCGACAGTGATACATGTCAAGGCATAAAAGGGGAAGGCCTTTATAAACACATGAAAGAGTAGAACCCGATAGTGTCTGAACAGTCAGGAGGGATCGAACTAAGAAAGCAATCTTTGAGCTGAGATGAAGAGTGCGATAGAAGGCAACTGAGCGAAAGGGTTGGGGGGACAGCTTGTGGAATGATAATGGGGACCGTTCTGCCAGTAAAAAAAAGGAATGTGCAGAACCCTGAGATGAGAGAAGGGTAGCTTGTTAAAGGGATTGAAATGTGGTCATGTTTTCAAGCCACAGGTCCAGAGGGAAAGCAACGCGAACCCAGTCCTGAGATTTCACAATGGACTTACCTCTCAAGTACCATGAATTCGGCTTTCATTCTGAGAGACAAGGAGGACACAGACCGCTGAACAGGAAGGTCATAAAATAGAGGCTTGCAGGGTCAAATGTATGTTTAGAGGATTTCTCCTATCTGACTCCCACCGATAAAACTCAGGGACAGCAACTTCTTTGGATCTCCTGTGTCTTTGAAAATCTGTTAAAGTAGGGGTCCCTGGATCGCTCAGTGGGTTAAAGCCTCTGCCTTCGGCTCGGGTCATGATCCCAGGGTCCTGGGTTCAAGCCCCATATTGGGGCTCTCTGCTCAGCGGGGAGCCTGCTTCCCCCTCTCTCTCTGCCTGCCTCTCTGCCTACTTGTGATCTCTCTCTCTCTCTCTGTCAAATAAATAAAATCTAAAAAAAGAGAATTTGTTAAAGTATTTTAGCTGACACCCAGAAATGTGTACATTTGCACAGACATCCAGAAAAGAAAACAATTTCAGAGTCCACAGGGCTGCTAAAGCTATGGACCTCCATGTTAAACATTCCTACACTACAGTGAAGTGGCATCTGTAGTTTAGGGCTATTGGTCAGACCGCTGAACATGAAAGTAAGACCTTACAGAACTGATTTTAAAAAGGAGGCTCACTGGGGCACCTGGGTGGCTCAGTGGGTTAAGCCTCTGCCTTTGGCTTGGGTCATGATCTCAGGGTCCTGGGTTGGAGCCCCACATCAGGCTCTCTGCCTCAGCAGGGAGCCTGCCCCCCCCCCACCCTGCCTGCTTCTCTGTCTACTTGTGATCTCTGTCTGTCAAATAAATAAATAAAATCTTAAAAAATAAAAAAAGGAAGCTCTCAAAACCAAATAATGTCTGCTGAGATAAGAAAGAGTCTAAGGGTATTAACGCTACTTTCAGATCTTAGGGCAGAGTTTTAAGGGCCAGTTGGCTTGTTGGACCTATTAGTTCATGGATAAAGTCTCAAGGAGACCACCCTCTAATAAAATGACTACTGGAATCTATTAGAGGTACTGAGTGCTCAGCAAAGGGTAGCAGAGGTGGAAATGCGGAGGGCAGCGAAAATACAGGGAAATCTGAAAGATCTTGAATACAGAACAACCATTTAAGGTAAGCTGAAAAGAAGGATTGAAACTGTGAAAAGACATATTTTTACATCATTGACAGTGACAAATACATGGAAGAGGGTAGTTCATAGAATGAAGAACATGTATTTAACTTTGGATAACTTGAGTTTGAAATCTTTGTGTAAGGTCGTGGTAGAAACGTAGAGCAGCTGTTTTCAGTAAGGTGGGATGCTGCTCAGGAACAGTGTCAAGGTCAAGGATAGATACCAGAGTTATTATGTGGCTTAGTAAAGTGATTAGTAAAGCCCAAATACATAGTTTGTATAGGCAAGGAAAAGAGTACAGGTCAGGAGTAAAAAGAAGGTCAAAGTCAGAATCCATGAAAAGTTGGAAGAAAGCAGACTCAGGAAATAAATGGTGCAGTTCAGGTGAGAATAGTTGCAGGAGATCTGAATGTCACAGAAGTCAGCAGTGAAGGGTTTCTAGGAAACTGGGTTTCCATAGTGTCCAACCGTCTAGAAACATCAATGAGCATGGGCACTAAGGAATTGGGTTACCAGCACGTAATTGGGACTTTTAAAGAAGACCTTCAGTACAATAATGGTGATGGAAATGTTAGAGAATTAAAGAATCAGTAGTTTCAAAATAAATAGTATACAAGATAATGAGTATGCACTGCTTTTGAGATTTTTTTTTTTTAATTCGATATGGGAAACACAGGGAGGCATTGTGTGTTTTCCAGAATCAGTGAGGTCTCAGTAATAGCTGAATGAAAATACTGAAAGGAGAGGAAGTGTTTTTAAAGATGAGAGCAAAAGAAAATAATTGAAGGATTCAGATATCAAAAAGCATGAAAGTAAGTGAATGGATCAAGAACACACAGGGAAACACCAGGAAGAGAAGGAGAAGGTTTATATGTGTACAATAAACATGCAAATTAAGCACACCAAATAGCATTCACCTCCATGATGATGAAGAATGCAGGGAAAACCCTGGGAAAGCCCAGGAAGCCTTTCAGTAAGAATTTTAAGATCAGGTACTACACCCAATAGGCCCTTTTATTTTCTCTAGTTGGTGACCCAATTTACACTATTTTGATCTGTATTGATATATACTAACTTAAATAATGACTGCCTCAGTTTTTATCATTTCTTATCAAAGACCATATAGTAAAATAAAACCCATGTAGGGATAGATAACTAGCGGAGTTCAAAGAGTCCATTATAACAGCTGAAGGGGAGAGGGGTGAGTACAGTATGCACCTTTTTAAATCATCCTAGGTATCTTTTATGAAGAGAACCAAAAAGCACACAATGTGGCAGGTCAGGGGCAATTCAAGCTTAAGTGAGTCAAAAGAAAATTTTAGGAGCGCCTTTCAAGGCAATACAAATCCCAATAATAAAAGGTTCTTTAAATACATCAAAGGGACTGATTCATTCAGCAAGCGTTTATCCACTGCCTATTTCCTGAGCATCAATAGGAACAGGGGGTAATCACTGATTTAAAGGGCCCTAAAGAGGGGAAGAATGAAGTGAAGAACAACTGTGAAAATTTGTTCCTTTTTTTTTTTTGAAGAAAATTACCAGAAGATACCCAACTAAATTTTCTTTAGTGTCACTGATGCATTTTTAAGCTTTTCTATATTGAAATAATTTTAGATTTTTAGAAAAGTTTCAAAGATAGTCTAGCAAGGTTCCATATACCTTCACCAACTTACCTAACATTAACATCTTACATAACCATGAACATTTGTTAAAATCAAGAAATTAACTTTAGCATAATACTATTAAATGAGCTAGAAATTTTATATGGATTTCATAAAGTTTTACACTATCGTTTTCTTGTTTCTATTTAATAAGTGGGAGAAGTACACCCCACAGAATAGACACTAAGAACAGCCCACATATCCTTGAGGATGACAGCAGATGGCATACGAATGAATATAAACACCAAGAAAATATCATTTGTATCACACTCTGGAGCAAGAGACTTGTGTATCTCACTTGCATATATTGTGAAGTTATCAAATCTATAATAAAGCATTTTTACCTTTAAACAAGGAAGAGGCAATAAAAATTTTATCAAAAATTAAATCTTACTCATTTCACTAAAAGACTCTACTCCTGTCTACCAGTGAATATTATTCAGAATTTCACAAAAGAGAAAAAAAAAAGATAATATTTAAGCCTGTTCTTCTGAATTTGAGCCTCCACATGTGGGCACATGGATCTTTGTCCAGATAGTGAGTATTGCCTCAAGTGACAAAGATGACAAAACCTTAAGGTCTGTTATAGAAGAAAATGCTCTGTATCCCTCACTATTGTTTACACACCATCAGACCCCATCTAATGTCCTCCTAATAAGCTGACATGAAGATATAGATTTTGTGGAACATTTTTTACACTAATATGGCCAGCCACATCAGTCCTTGGAGTTTGGCTACCCTTCTTTTCATGCATGCACGGCCCAGGTTCTTCTTGCTGTCCTAAGTTTTCTTTGAATGCATTTATATTGTTTGGTACTATATTGTGTGGTTTTTGGTTTTTCGTTATTATTTGTTTTGGCTAGTGATTAAAATATTATTGACTGTCTCATTAATCTTGATGATGTGAGGGCCAATGTTGTCCTTTTGTGTTATAATAATGAGCAACAACACATAACATAAAGCAAGAGCTGTAGTGTATGTAGTTTATTGTGTTTGACACTATTTTTTTATCTGCTACTAAGCCATTATGTTAGAATTACACAAGACAACTGTGGTCAATTCCTCCTTATGTTTTCTTATGTGTGGTTGTTTCCTAGCATGTTATTGATATGATATGAAAAAATTTTTGGAACTTCTTCAGAAAAGAAGTCATTTGAAAATTAATCAAAATTTTGTGGAAAATATTCTATTTTTTACACCAATTGTCTTCAAATTTTGTACTTGGGAATCACCTAAGAATTTATAAATTCAAATTCCCAGACTCCACATATATTTGCATATTTAACCAGCTCTTACAATTAGACTACATTTGAGAACTAATGAACTACTCACTGTTGATATTAGACTATGAAAGGGTAGTTATAAAAGATAAAATGGCATTTTTTTCCAATTTCTGTTAACAAAAACTTAAACAAAAACTGATTTTTAAATCAGAGATAAGCATATATTTTGAATAAGATTTTATTTGCAAAAGCCCTAAATATTTGTGTAACTCCCTCATGACTTTTTACAAAACATGCTTAAGCCATTATGTGAAAATGAGATTGTGATTGGATAAGGGGAAGATCATTATCTTGTCTTTTCTGCACACATCATTCCAAAATTAGGAAAGTCATGATTTAAATAAAATTCTTTGCCCAGTCCTCACATGTCTAAAACAATCCATCAATCAATCGAATGTGAAAACTTTGCTCAACAGGATAATAAACTGTTAGCCATTTAGTGAGGGTTGTACAGGCCTACATATATATCATGTTTCTCCTTCCTTTAAGTGTGTACATTAAATCCCTACTTTTGATAATGACTAACTATTGTCTTGCCAATAACAATTACAAATTATGTCTGAAAAAAAAAAATCAACTATCTGAAAGTACTAGACAGCACCAAGGGTAGAAACTGAAGGCCCTTAAAGGGTGGAATTCAGTGTTTAAGATTCAATTTTTAACTAATTGTTCCTTGGTCTGTATGAACTCAAGTGATACAGTTCATGCAGAAAGAATATTATTATATTGAAAAACAGAGATAAAGATTCAGGCCATGTAGACTGGCTGCAAATTTAGGCAAGAAATCCCCAAATAAACAGTGCCACAGGGAGGGAAGCCCAAAGTTCCAAAGTACAAAATTCACTCAAAATCTTGACTGACTCCTCAACTGCACAGAAGGACAAGAATCCAAGAAGTCTTGAGTAAAGTAATAAATACAAGTCTTAAAAAACAGAGCAGAGATTTCAACATCTTCTCAGTTCTAGTAATGGTACATTTTGAAGTTCAAGCACAAATGATTTGAATAAAGACTTTGGGATTTCTACGGAAAACATTAAAGAGCCATGCTTTAGAATTAACAGTTATATCACAGTACTAACAAATTAAACAAACAAACAAAAACACAAAAACCAACCTCACCCGTCCCTTCCAATGAAATATGGTAAGTGAACAAAGCCTAAAACTAAGCTTCCACATTATCAAGGTCATCTGTCAGTAAGGAAATTCTTCTAGGAAAGAAATCAATACCCTTTTAAGAGTAAGGCAAAGTATCAAGTTCTTTGCAAAGTAACATCTACATTCTCCATTATACAATTAAAAATAATCAAACATGAAACAAGTAATAGAAATGCAGAACCACATATGATTCTTATGTTAGAGATAAAGATTTTTAAATGACCATAAAATCATGCTATAGAAACTATAAGAAATGATGTATATAATGAAATAAGAGGTGGGAATTTCAGGCAAGCTATGGGAAATAGAACCAAACAAAATAAGATACCTGTAATTAAAACTACATTGTGTAAAATGAATAGGTAAATGATTAATCAATACAGAATAAAGGTTCAATGAAGTAGACAGCAATTATTCAACCTAAAAACCAAATAGAAAAATAAAAAAACAGAGAGAGAGAGAGAGAGAGAATGAGTCCAAATAAACACAACCTCAATAATCTGTAGCGAGAAAAAATAAATAAATAAAGTCATTTAACTTATACATGTTAGAAAAGGTTAGCATAAAAGCAGAAAAGGACAGTCAAATATTTGAAGAAATATTGACTGAAATTATTCCAAATTTGGTTAACAACAACATGTAGTTCCCAAAAGTTTAACAAAACTATGATAGGAAAAATAAATACAAAACTACACTTAGGCCATCTTATTAAAAATGTGAAAAATGAAGGTAAAGATAAGTATCTGGAAAGTATCTGGGGGGCAGGGACTATTTTATAAGAAGGAGTAAAACTAAGAGTGTCAGCTCATGATTAACACAAGTAATTGAGATCAGAAAAAAGATAAACGAACATTTTTAAAGTACAAAAAAAAAAAAGATGAAATAAATACACATTCAGGAAAGCAATATCTGAACAGTTTCATTGACAATGGATTCTCTCCGAAAGCAGTCTTAGGAAGAAATAAAGAACACTGTAAAGCCAAATACGTTGGTAAATTTAGAAGATTATTTTCATTTGATTGCTACATTTTTTTAAGAGACAATAGTAAAAAAAAAGTAATAAGTGTTTTGGGATTACTATAGATATGTACCAATAAAATATATGGCAATAATAGCACAAAAGACAGTAAGCAGATAAAGAGAATTACATTATGGTAAGGTTATCTTTATTACATGAAGTACCTCAAAATTAAGATAGATAGAGATGAATTAATAAGAATATATTAATCTTAATCTTAAGGAGAACCTTTAAAAATACAGAGGGGTGCCTGGGTGGCTCAGTAGGTTAAGCCTCTGCCTTCAGCTCAGGTCATGATCCCAGGGTCCTGAGATCAAACCCTGCATCTTGGGCTCTCTGCTCAGGAGGGAGCCTGCTTCCTCCTCTCTCTGACTACTTGTGATCTCTGTCTGTCAAATAAATAAATTTTTAAAAATACAGATATAGTATATAATCCAATTTAAAATATAGAATACAGTACTCTGTGTGTGTTTGTATGTGTGTAATATACATTTAGATATATAAAAATATATATATTTGACTAACCCCCAAAAAAGGAAAGAGTGAAAAAATAATAGGGCCGTGGAGAAAAAAGAAAACAAAGAGTCAAATAGCAAATATAAACCTACAACATTATCTAATACACTAAATGTAAATAGACTAAATTAAAGATAGAGCTTTTAAGACCACATATAGAAGCAAGAACCAGTTAAATTTTGCTTATAAAAGACTAATTTAAATATAATGGCACAGTTTGAAAGTAAAATAAAGTAAAATGCATAGTATCTAAACACAGCACAAGAAAACTGGTGTGGTAGATTAATATAAGACAAAATAGACTTCAAGGCAAGGAACATTAAAAAAGATAAAAATATTTTTAATGATAAAAGTGTAAATTAACCAAGAACTTAAATGTGTATGTCCATAATTATGGAATTTCAAATACATGAACTGAAAATTGACAAAACTATAAGAAGAAATAGACAAATCCATAATCCATAATCATACTTGCTGTTTTAACAGCCACATATTACTAATTGAGGAAACACATCGATTAAAATGTCCATAAGGAAGCAGAAGTATAACATTTTCATCTGACATGACCAAACTGCCATTCTTTTTTTTTTCTTTTCCTAAACCAACATTGTTAAAAACACTGCACCTAAAAACTGGAGAATGCACAATGCTTCAGGAATCTACAGAGAAAACAAACAAACACAGACAGAGCATTCACTAAGACAGGCCACATGCTGAACTACAAAGAAAGCCTGAATACATTTTAAAAAGACTGACTTCATTTACAGTATGTTGTCTTGTCACAAGAAAATTAAAATAGAAATCAACCTATGTTTGGGATGCAACCAAAAACAGTCCTTAAAAAGGAAATGTATTCCTTTAAATATTTCTGTTAAGTAAGTGAAGTATTTACAACTAGTGATTTAAGCATCTGTCTTAGGAAACTAGAAAAAGAAACAGTAATTAAACATAGAAACATTAGATGAAAGGACATATTAGATACAAGAATGAAAGAGAATTGAGATGTCTGGGTGGCTCAGTGGGTTAAGCTTTTGCCTTTGGCTCAGGTCTTGCGATGGAGCCCTGCATCTTGGGCTCTGTGCTCAGCAGGGAGCCTGCTTCTCCCTCTCTCTCTCTCTCTGCCTGCCTCTCTGCCTACTTGTGATCTCTCTCTCTCTCTGTCAAATAAATAAATAAATAAATAAATAAATAAATAAATAAAATTGGGGGGGGTGGCGAAAATAATAGTGTAAGATAACCAAAGTTATGCCTCATGGTGTCTGAAATATCTCTGGCTTTTGGGGAGAAAGAAGTCCTTACTCCCTTTTATGCTTCTACTTCTTACTCATATATGGTCATTAGTTTTGCCACCAGAAGAAACACGCTGGCTTCTTGTGGCCATTTTCATTGAAGATGTTACTGAGGGGGACTTGAAATCCTTTTTTTTTTTTTCCTTTTGCTTCACTTCAAAAAAGTGTAGGTGCTTAGAGATATGTTATAATAATACAGTAAGTCCTTTATTATTAAAATAATTTGAATAAGAGGCCCTTACTGATTTTATTCAAAGTTTATTTAAATGTTTATTTTATAACTGCAAATATATTTTATATACATATAAGCATATATATGTATATTATATATATTTTCTCTAGTGATAACAGAGTAAATAGAATGCAGTTTTTGAGAATTCTAATTGTTCTAAATTCATTATTCTGAATATTAAATCTAATGAAGTAATAGATGGGCTAAACAAATGCAAATTTGTGTTAGGTTTATATGACTTTAATTTGATTTTTTTTCAAAAAGTCATGATATTGAAGTTTTGTACTGAAAGTCATGTGAGTGCTCTGGTTTTAATAGAGAACAGAAAAGTTTTCCTAATTTGCTTTTTTAATGCCCAGAGAGGTTTAATATTGTGCCAAGGATCACACAACTATCTAATATAAAAGGAGAGGTTAATACCAGGACCACAAGAATTAATCAGTCTTCTCACCATGGAAATGTCACTCTTTGTTAGGTTTCCATTGGTCAGACTACTTTTCACATTGAGTGTCAAGTCTCAAGTGAGAACTGGCTTACATTTTTGGTTATTCAGTACGTTCGTTTCCAAAGTTTTGTTAATTGCAAAAATTATTTGTGTAAAATCAGGTGTTGTTTCCTTAGAGACAAATAACCTTCCCATATAGTGTTTTGTTCATGGTGAAAAAGAAAGTTTACAGTCTTGTATTAATTAAAAAACGATTTAAAAGATACAATTAGAGTTTATAACAATTCATGAAAGTTCCCAATAAATTAAGATATACTAAGACAAACATGTAATTTATCACTTAAAAAAAACAGGAGATGGTGTTTATTTGGTGGTACCAGTTAACTGACTGGTCTTCATGCCTCTTAATTTTCCTCATACATAGTCTGAAAATAAGTCCAAGTTTTCTTATGCTAATTTTTTGATAAAAAAATAAAACTTCCATTTGAAAATGAGTAAGTAGGGATGCCTGGGTAGCAGTCGGTTGAGCCTCAGCTCTTTGTTTGGAGTTCAGGTCGTGATCTCAAGGTGGTGAAATTGAGCCCCAACATCAGGCTCAGTGCAGAGTCTCCTGAAGACTCTCCCTTCTCCTTTAACCCCCCACCCCTACTAACAGGTGCACACACACGCTCTATCTCTCCTTCCCTTTCTTTCAAATAAATAAATAACTGTTTAAAAAAAGACAATTTAAAACTAATTGTAGTGTTTTCTAATGCCATGAAACACTAAAAATTGGCAAAGAGACACGAAAGTCATTTTATGCTTTAAAATATTTACAAAGAAAGACCAAATGAAAACTAAAACTTCATTTAAAAAATGAACAGATTTCATTGATATTTGACATTGATACAGAATTTCTGTGTCTTTATTATTTTATATATTTATCATTCAGCTTAATAGAATAATACCTTCAAAAGAAGTATATGACATGGTTCCTCTTTGATTTTCACTTCCTTCACTCATTTAATAAAAAATGTTAATTGAATTTTGGTACCATGTCAACAGAACAGTGCTGGATAACATGATCAAAGATGAACTGGATATAAATCTCTACCATCCATTCATTTGGCCTAAAATCTATCTAAATGAGTGTTTTCAAGGGTATGTTTTCAAAAATGAAGTAATCCATACATATCCATACAACACCTACACCATGAAATCATCACCAAACAATCATCACATCATGAAAACTTGATGTTTTTCAAGTAGAAAGAGTATGAATCTCTCTCTATCCTTAGATGTCCTCCTGGAGTTGTTTATCAGAATAGAGAAAAGTAGTGATTAACAGCACAAATGAATGAGAATTAGGCTTTTCATTCCCAAAGCTGAATTAATGTCACATCTAGGAACTGTTCAACATGTTGAGTGTGAGATTGCTTTGATATCTATTATGGTTATGTTTAGCATTGCTTCTGGCTAGAAAAATAAAATATTTTATAAGATGAAATCCAAATCCTCTTTTCTTGAATTGTCTTATTACCAATAAAAAATAAACAAAATAGACCAACAAACAAACAAACAAAAAACAAAATTCAACGATTATGCCCTGAGTTTAAAGATATGAAAACTTATAAACAAAAACTTGATTTATCCACTCATCAGTCATCAGGTCCTGTTCCTAACTACTATGGCTTTTGAACTAGCCCTTTCCTGTACTCTTTTCCTGCATTTTCTTGGAGCTCATTCCTTTCCTTAAGGTCTTTTCCTAAATTTAGGACTAAAGAGCCCAACCAGCCAATTCCAGTCTAGGAAGGGGGATGGGGCACTTTCTCTGAAAGTCCAGTTATTCTCTAGACACCTGTTGGGAGTCCTACAATTCAACTAACACTATCTACTGGAGATAGCATCAAATTCCACAGGTTAAAAGTTGTCTCACAAGGCATTCCCCACTCCACTTCAGAGGCCAGTCATAAGTTCTGGTTGTCAACTATGCTTCTGACCAAATGGCTATAGAAAAGAGGTTCAGGAGGTTTCCACAACCCCATCCTTAAAGTCAATTAATTTGTTAGAATGGCTCACAGAACTTACAGAAGTGTTTTACTTAGTAGATCATTGTCTTATTATTAACGGATATAACTCAGGAACAGCCAGATGGAAGACATTCATAGGGCAAAACATGGGGAAAGGGCGTGGAGCTTCCATGCTCTTTTGTCCTGCTACTCTCTGAATCTCCACAAGTCCACAACCCAAAAGCTCCAAACTTTCTCCATATGGAATGTGGAGTTATATGGAGGCTTCCTTCATTACATGGGCCTGACTGATTAAATCATACATTGGCCATTGGAGATTGAATTCAATCTCTAGTCCTTCTCCCTTCCCCAACTGTCAGGGGGATAGGATTAAAAATTCCAACCCTTAATCACATAGTTGGCTCCACTGCTAACTACCCCTCATCTTAAGGTGAGTTCCAGAATTCACCTCATTAATGTAATAAATGATGCTTTTATAGTATTTATCACTTAAGAAATGTCAAGGGGTTTTGGAAGCTCTGTGCCAGAAAGAGTGACAAAGACTATATATGTGTGTGTGTGTGTGTGTGTGTGTGTGTGTGTGTGTGTGTGTATATATTATTTATTTATTTGAGAGAGAGAGACAGTGTGAGAGGTAACACAAGCAGGGGGAGTGGGAGAAGGAAAAGCAGGCTTCCCACTGAGCAGGGAGCCTTATGTGGGGCTCAATCCCAGGACCCTGGGATCATGACCTGAACCAAAGGCAGACACTTAATGACTGAGCCACCCAGGCACCCCTATATTTCTTATTATAAATCACAATATGACACCACCTCAGAGAGACTTTCCCTAACAACCCTATTTAAAATTATAACTATCTATTCTGAACTCTCTAATATTTCCCCTAGCTTTCCTCCCACCTTTTTATACTTGGGACCATCTGGCATATGATATAATTACTAGTTTATTAATTTATAATATGTCTGCACGTTTGGAATGTAGACTTGAAGGAACTTTGGTCTCTTCTGTTCACTGCTACATCTTAGCCTCTAATGATGCCAGGCACATAGTTCACATCACATAAATATCTCTTAAGTGAGTGAACAAATCGTGTAACTTCAATAAATATTCAAAGATAATTTGAGGTCAAGACTTTGACTTAATTAACATTAATACACAAATTTATTTTAAGCCCCTCTTCATCCATGCATAATTATATGTTTTTTAATTAATGAAGCATATGAAAACTGGAGGAAATAAAAATTTCACATATTGTAAAAACATTTCATTTGAGGATAAAAAGTAATTTATCACATAACTATATTTTTAAATGTTATACACAGATGACTTCTAGACAATGAAAGCAAACACATTTATATTGAGTTTCAGTAGAATATAGGCCATATTACATTAATATGAGAAAATGTAGCTAACTTATATATTGACTAAGGAAATGAGCTAATTATTAATATTTAGGTAATTAGTGGAAAGCAAATGAAATATAATTAACTAATTTATGTAATATAAGAAAATAAAGCACAGGGAAGAATTTTTTCATCTAAATACAAATAAATATAAGGTATTATTTACATAGGTCCTATCAATATACTTTATACTTAAAAGTTCTTGATCAGGACTATAAAACATATTTTTCTTGCTTTATGCCCTAAAGTCATGTTGTTTTCTGAGATATGAACTAGACAAAATTTTAGTAAAATACAACTGTTAAGAATTATGTTGAGTCTATTCAAAATTATTTTTGTTGTATAGCAAATGCTTCAAATTATGAATTCAAGTATTTTATGTCATAAGTATTAAGAAGAAAAAAATCTATTTGTAGAAATTATAAGAAACTTGGAAAGAGACAAAAGGGATTACTGGGGGTCCTTTAGATGCAGTTTTGGACTGCACTTCTTGCTACTGACTAGGCTATTATATAATTCTGTAAAGAGAGATGTAACTTACAGATTCTATCTAATGAAAAAGGCAAATTTTTTTTACTCCCAAAATAATCTCAAAGTTTGCTATTACAACTCTGTAGGACATTAGCCAGTGTTGCATCTAACTCATCAAAGTTAACATTTCTTTACTAATTGCTTATAAATATTCAGCTCCTCAAATGCATTTTGAACTGATTTTAACATCGATCTTAGTGGTTCCCTTATTAATTAATGAGTTGAATAACATTCTGACATATGTTCATTTTATGTTTTCCTGAGAATCTTGCTTTTTTACCCTTTTCTCCCTGTGGAATGTATATTTATTGTTAACGGTCATTTATCAACAATGACAAATACATGTATGCCTACACACATAGTGTATAACTGATGTGCCATTAATGGTACTTATTTAACCATTAATGATACTTTGATCTATTCAGACACCCATATAGTTATAATACCATCGTCTAACTCAGTAAACTAAGTAAACTCCCAACAGTTTACTGTTGTAAACTAAGTTTACTTAGTAAACTAAGTAGACTTAGTAAAACTCCCAACAGTTGGGGTTTAAGTCCTAGCTATTTGGCTTGCCAGCTGGGTAGCCATGGGTTAGCCCTTTAAATCTCCAAATTCAAGTTGTTCCCTATAAAAGAGAATAAATCTTGTACCTATCATAAAGTGGTATTGTGAGGAAAAGACAGTTAGTGTAAAAGTATAAGGTGCCAAAAATATAAAAAGAGCATAAAGAATTAGCTGTTATTTGGATATAGCAAGTTCTTTAAAAACTTTCAAATTGGGCGTCTGCATGGTTCAGTGGGTTAAAGCCTCTGCCTTCAGCTTGGATCCTGATCCCAGGGTCCTGGTTCCAGCCCTGCATCAGACTCTCTGCTCAGCAGGGAGCCTGCTTCCCTTCCTCTATCTCTGCCTGCCTCTCTGCTTACTTGTGATCTCTGTCTGTCAAATAAATAAATAAAATATTTAAAAATTATTTATTAATAAATAAAAGTGTTAACATGAAATAAGCACACTGGATTATCTTAAATTTCTTTAAAATAATTAATTTATTCATATATTTTCAGAAGGATATTCATAGAATTAAAAATCAATCAAAAGGGCTAAAAATAAATAACTTTTAAAGGAGTCTTTATATGTGCAAATAAAATTAAAATATTTTTACATGGTATGTCAGAGACCAACAATGCTTTACTTTTTTTTTTTTTTTTTAAGATTTTATTTATTTGACAGAACAGACAGAGATCACAAGTAGGTAGAGAGGCAGCCAGAGAGAGAGGGGGAAGAGAGCCTGATACGGGGCTCAATTCCAGTACCCTGGGATCATATCCTGAGCTGAAGGCAGAGGTTTTAAACCACTGAGCAACGCAGGCGTCCCAACAATGCTTTATATATGTGTAATCTGTATACCGAATCTGCAAACTGAAAATACATTACACATAATACTATTGGCTTTATTTCTTTATTTTTTGTGTATATGCTAATAATACTTCTCCACGGAAGTAACTATTTAAGGAAGACAAAATTAAAAAGCATCTAGAACAAAACTTCTCTATGTTAAATTATGTAGAAAACAGATGGAAATTTTTCCACATTGAATAAGGACACTAAATATACTATTTCCAAATATTACATGCTTCTATATCTTGTTTTATCCCTCACTACATCCATGCAGACATGTTTGGTATCACCTTTTAAATCAACATGTTAACATAGAGTTCTTTTAAAAATGTGTATTAAGTTTCTAGACCTATTTTTCTACTCTTATATTCACAGCACAATAACACTACCTGGAAATAATTATACATCCCATTTCAACATATTCTGAATAATATCATCTCTTTCCAATCATGAGTTTCATGACTATTTATTTTTAAACCTAAATTGCAACAACATGCTGATAAGTTATCACAAAAAACTACATCAGAGCTATTAAAACATTACATTTGCTGCTGATTTAGGTAATTACTTGCTATGTCTTTCACAGAGAAAAATAGATATTTTATACTATTTGGTTCCCTGGAATGAATAGCTCAGTTAAAAGTCTAATCTAGGGGCACCTGGGTGGCTCAGTGGGTTAGAGCCTCTGCCTTCAGCTCAGGTCATGATCACAGGGTCCTGGGATCTAGCCCCGCATCAGGCTGTCTGCTCAGCATGGAGCCTGCTCCCCCCCACCTCTCTCTGCCTACTTGTGATCTCTGTCAAATAAGTAAAATCTTAAAAAAAAAAAAAAAAAAGTCTGATCTAATGAAAGTTGCCAACACTTTGCATGTTTCTGTGTTGTAGTCAGTGTATTGCTAGTTCTCATATGATTTTCCCTTTGATCAAACTATAATTATCCTAACCTACATACAGAGGAAAGAAGGAAAAAACACAAAATCTCAACATGCTTACAGGGATGATTGCAGAGTAAGCTGCAATAGAGTGGGTATGTATATAATAAACAGAAGGAGTAAATGGTTATAGGTTAACTCATGGCCACTTGGCAAGAGTCAGATATTAGTATGGGAAAGAAATATGCAAACATATTTAGTCTGATTGTGTAGTATTTAAAAGAAACCAGAATATGTAAGTTGGCTCCTTAATGAAATCTTATGACATTAAATTTCATTCCAAATAATATTAATAGTTTCCTATGAATAGTGGTCATCTTTAATTTTTAATAAGAATTTGGTTTTAAAATCAGAAAGAAGTTACTTTAAATAGCACAGAGTTCTGAAAAAGGCCAATTGCTCAATTAATTCAATTTTTCAAAAACTAGAAAATTAGTTACTGCATACTAAATCTAAATTAGTCAAAGGACTATGGGGACAATAGAAAATTTACCATCTGTGCTCTACTACCAACAAAGACACTAATTTCATATATGAAGTCAAACACAAGAATTGTGACAAAGTTACATGATGATACCTAGAGATTACATGAATAATGGAACTCTAAAATTAACCTCCAAGTCACCAGCAAGCAGATGCTTCTCCATACTGTCAGTCAATCTCAAATCAATTAAGATATTCTGAATAAATTGCTTCCATGGGGAGAATTCATTCATTTTAACATGTCAATCTCATTGGACATTTTTCACTGCACCCTAAAAATGCTTTTACACTGACACATGTTTAATTAGGACCAAATACAGTTTGTTTCTCTTCCTTATACTTAAAAATCAAGACCATAGATAACTTATGAAATAAAATTATAGTTTATTCCTTAATATTTAAAGCTTGCAGCAAAACAGAAAGTGACAAGATTGAAAAGAGAGAAGATAATTTATGTTTAAAAATGGAGATGGTTTGGATTTGATTGGTATCTAATCCTTAACCTCAAAACCGCATACTTATGATCCTTAAATCAGTTACCACCCAAATCAGTTAAAAGTAAGACAGATATTCAGTCAAGATTTTCAGAAATAGAGAAAGGATTATAATTTTAATGCTGTCTTCAATTATTGCCTATAATCCAAATATTAATCTTGTACTGTAAGTTATCAAAAGCAGTCATCAGAATTTTGGGCATGTTATGTAATTGGCCTACTTAATCTCTCCAGGAACAATCTTCTAAGCAACTGTCATAGATAAGGACAAATTGGTGGTCTTGGCAGGCCAGGTTAGCCTGATTTCTTGCATTTGTCATGTAAATATAACTAAGATATCTTTTGCTGTTGCTTTGTCTTGAAGATCCCAATAAGCTCAGCTCCCATCTGTTGGCCTCATCTTGAACCACTAGAATTCTACACCAACTCAAAAATTCAGTGCCTGTCTTAAGATTTTTACAGGTGGACTTAACATTCTCACCATGACTTCTGGAGCACTCTTTCTACCACTACCCAATCAGGTTAGTTTATGGATTGTCTGTTCCTTGCATGTAAAGTCCCTCTTCTTATGCCCAGATAAGAAACTAGTCACATCTCTATATTTTCAGACACACACACACACTTCTTCAATTTTCTCTGAAGATAATTCTCTGCCACAGTATTTACTGAGGATCATCAAGGCAGCTGAGATGGAGTGTGACCATGTGGGAAGGGGAAGTACAGGGCTGGGAAGGAAGACTGAGTACTTATGGAGCAGGGGACATTCCACAGAAGCATAATGAAGTCCCTGTTAGACACCTCTGTTGTTGAATGTCTTTAAGGCACCCACCGGGTGAACTGGTCATCTCTCTTCCCTCCTTCCTCTCTATTTCTCCTAATTTTGAATGCAGAAATATTTAGCTTTTTTCCTTAAACTATTCACATTTTAGTGTTTTATTTTTTATCTCATTCACTAAGCTAAATCTTAGTGCCATGTCAAGAGGTCATCTTAAGAGTGACATCTTAAAAGAATTTTGGTTTTGGTTGCAAGTATAAAGGGATACATGATTCATTGCTTTCCCACAAATTTGAAGAGAATATTAAATTCTGAGGGAAAACAGATAAATATCAGCATTAAACAGGGGAAAGGAATCTGAGAAAGGTTAATCCTCTAAAATGCATGTAGAAAGGAAATACAATCAAGAAACTCTCAAGTGGGGCTGCAGGTCTTGGGTAAAGCTGCATCTGGTTTCATGGTTAAAGTGGCCCCTTTAGACACAGAGATAGCCCTCAACAAATATATTGAATTGTAAATGAATCAAATAAACATGTGCTTGTAAATTTCATTTATGTCCCTTATTTCTTCATGTGGAGCATTTAATTGTGGTTGTGAGAGTTTATCAGCAGTGTTTTGCATTACCATGTCTTTGGATAACACCCTGAACTGGAATTTGGAAAGTTAGTACATTTTCTATGTATTGGGAAACTATGAAAATAGACATATTTCATAGAGGGATATCTGATCTCGAAATGTTCCCATTAAAAAGAAAAATTCTTTCTGTTCATCTCTATTTCACGTTGTAAAGCAAAAGCACAATCCAGGATAGATAAAATATACACACATTCATACTTCATGTGGATACACACATACATGTATTTGTAAATGTATGTGCATGTTACTATATGTGTGTGACTAGATCACAAAAGAACAGGTTTTTTCTTTTTTTCTGTATGAGGGCATTGTATACATAATTTCAGAGCTGCATTATCAAGAAGAGATTTTATCATTTACCCCTTCATCTCTTCCTTCAATCTTTTAGTATAAACTCCTTCACGTTTGACTTTAATAAGCCATCAATTATGTCATCATTTTGTGAATCATTAATACAGAAAAAAAAATTGTGAATTCAAGTCTGGGAGAAGTTAACAATGGTCCTGTGTAATACATGAATCAGTTACACACAACTTTCAGTACACCAAGTTTTCTTTCATCTATTTCAAAGAATTTTGGAATTTTTAACTGCATCCAGTTTGCTTTCTGTGGCATGGGACTGGCAATCACTCTCCATGTATATTGATAGTTTGACATTATCTACTGTGTGTATTTTCCTTTCTTGGTCGCCATACAGCATTTGGATGTGGTTTTGCAAGACAATATGGAATAGCTATCATTTTCCCTGTGAAGATTACTTGTGTCATGATTATCAATGTGATGCCCCACTGCTCTCTTTCTTTCTCTTTCGTGAGCACAATAAATTTTTGTTTCAGTGGTGAAACATTTTGTAATCTTTGGAAGATTTAAATGGCAATAAAATCAACACATAAAGTGACAACAGTGCACACAACTTTATCAAAGTGATGATAATACCACCAGGTTTGACCAAGTTGTCACATGCACAAACAAGGACAACTGGTTAACATGTATCTCTGAGCTATGGTGATTGTAAGATGCCATGGATTGCAAAACACCATTGATTGCAAAGTAATGATCCACATTTCAGAGATGGCACAATGGGGGAAAAAGTCTTAAGAGACAACATGCTGTGATATTTACTGAATTTCACGACGTGCTAGAAACTATGCTAAGGTATGTACAGGTTGGTCAAGACTTGTAATTGAACCTTCATTGAGAACGTATAAAGTACGATATGGTGGGGAAAATGTGCTTAAGGAATTCAAAGAGGATAGCCCTTGAAGCTGGGGCTTCAAGTGTGGATGCACACTTCCACAGGAGGTCAGTTCATCTGAAGTTGGAAGAGACAGAATTGGATAAGTGGAGAAGGTGAGGGAACAGAAGCCAACATCAAATTGGAGCAAAGATTTGGAGGCATAAAAATAGAAAGGATACTTAAGAGATGGTGAGAGATTTTATCTGTGGAAGCTTACTCAGCATGTGAGAAGGAATCCTTATAGATGATACCAGAACAGACTCTAAATAGAGGAGATTCTACTGAATTCAGGTTGAGAAAACAAAATAAGTCTTGAAATTTTCTGAGGTCACTAACATGTGCTCAGACTTGTTTTTCAGGAAGCTAAACCCGTGTTGTTGGCATATGTGAACCGGTGTGATAATTTCACAAAAGTCAGGTTTTTGTTGCATATCAAGAGTCTAAATTCTTTGTAAGCAAGTAGGAAATGAGATGACAAGGTGAAGGTGCTGTTTTTCTCCATCCCTGTCCTCAAAGACAGGTCGTGCTTAGTAATAAAAGTAAGTTAGAAAGAATCGCTTTTTACGAATGGATATTCCTGAAACAAACAAACAAACAAACAAAACCAGAAAAGCCTGAATGAAAGAAATGCCCCCAATCAGAAAAGTCATTCTTCTGGCAGAACTGGAAAACTCATAGTCATATTGAGGAACAGAAGCTATGTGAAAGGAAATTAGGCAAAACCAAAGCACTCTAGACATAATGGGCTGCTCCCACTGGGGTTGACTTCAGTGATTTTTATAGCTTTTATAAGCATATCACACAAATTCCAGCATCCCCAAAACTTCTTCTGATAAAGTAACCAACCACAAGGTGTGTGTTAAAGTAGGAGGAATATGTTTGTGCACCACACTTATGACACATCTCTCTGACTCAATGGTTCAAACTAAATTGACAAAGACACAATATAGCCATATAGAAGCAATGCAGAAAACGCATTAGTAGCTGGAAAAACTGGAAACAAAGCTTGAGGTAGTAAAGTGTTTTAGTAAATCAATATGAAAATTAATGAACTGAAATAGGATAATATTGTGGAAAAAAAAACAATGCACAATATATATGTTTTAAATACCTGTAAAAATCTTTGTATCACCTACAACTGGGCTCCACTGACCATGAATGCAGATAGATTTGAAATTAAGAAATAGAAGAAAAAGAAACAGTGATGGTTTCCCTTGTCCAAGGACTTGGTGTAATGAAAACTGGGTTGTTGTTTGTCCTCAAAAAACACAAACTAGAAGTAGAAAAACCCCAAATGAAACAAATAAATTAATATGAAATTAATGGACTTCTCAAACCATTTCTCCATTCTGAAGCTTTCAAGTAACTTAATATTTTATTTAAATAAATTCTAGTAAATAAAATAAAGGTCTGTGTTTTTTTCATTTTGTGCACAGACTCAAACACAATGGAATTTAGAACAGAAAGTAATGGTTATGCACTCCATGAAAATAAGTAGACCTGCTGTCTTTTACCTGCCAAGAAGTAGTCCTTAATTGCCATTCAAGAGCAAAAAAAATAATAATAATAAATAAATAAATCCACTTAAAAGACACATTGTACTTTTATCATCAATGAATTGAGATTTGATAGCCTTTTATAATTCTGATTCTCCATTCAATAGATCTTAAGGTCATGCTGTTACTATTTATTAAAGAGTACTAGACATAATAATGAGTCAAGTAATACTTCACATTGAAATACTAAGTTATTCTTTCTTTATTGAAATAAACTTTATTTAAAATAAACTTTTAAATAAGTTATTCTTTCTTTATTGAAATAAACTTTATTGTTTTCTTTTGTTTTTGTTTTGAGAGAGAGAGAGAGCTTGTGGGGTAGGGAAGCAGAGAGAGACTCCTAAGCAGGCTCCTTGCCCAGCACGAAGCCCCACATGGGGCTCATTCTTCACAACCCCGATATCATGACCTGAGCCAAAATGAAGAGTCAAATGCTTAACTGACTGAGCCACTCAGGCATCCCTGCAGTGCTGTTTTCAATCTGCAATGCTTTCATTTGCTTTTTAAGACCCCCATTATTATTACCATATTTTTTTCATCAGTTTTCAGATATTGTGGTCGATTTCATGTGACCATCCATCACAGAACATCCCTTTGCTCAGTCACAGGGTCTGTCAGGGCCCACCAGAGATAACCCATAGGACCCATAGATCTTGCTTATAAATGATGTGCTTCTGTTACCAAAAAGTGCTAAAATGCAACAAAGAATTGCTTTAGTAGAAAATCTTTCATCTAAAAAGATAAAATGTCTGCAGACCAAACCTTGCCAAAATCTTTGGACAGGGATGCAATCAACATGAATAGGTTAGGATTTTAATAGCTTTTGAAGTGAATTAAAATAGTTCAAAAATCTTAGGAAATTGGGTGCCTGGGTGGCTCAGTGGGTTGGGCCGCTGCCTTCGGCTCAGGTCATGATCTCAGGTCCTGGGATCAAGTCCCACATTGGGCTCTCTGCTAGACAGGGAGCCTGCTTCCTCCTCTCTCTCTGCCTGCCTCTCTGCCTACTTGTGATCTCTTTCTGTCAAATGAATAAATAAAATCTTTAAAAAAAAAAAATCTTAGGAAATAAGTTTTCCAAAAACAAGTAGCCAGGATAAGGCCTCTAAGTTGATTTGGTGGACTGATTTATTCAAATTTCAGGGAACACTGACCTGAAAATGTGCTCAACCTCATTTGTCATATGGGAATGCCAATTAAATGTACTTTTTGCATTTAACTGTAAACATACTAGTACAAACACCAGAATGGTTAAACTGAATAATGATAGAAAAAAAAAGTTTTAGCATATATCTGGAGTTAACAAGGATTTCCATACACTGCTCACACTCTTTCTGTACACTGTGAAGTCATTTCTGAAAAACAATTAGACATCTAAACAATATAGAACATAAATCTACTCATAAGTCTGCACCCAAGAGGAATGTATACACTAATTTCCAAAAACATACAATATACAATATTTACCCAGATATTCATCAATAATATAGAAGATATGTAAACGGTGGTTTACTCACATAATGATATACTATTTAACAAAGAGAAGGAAGGATTACAGCTATTTGCAAATATTTAAATAAGCCCCATACAGTTATAGTATGGAATAAAAGAAGCCACTGATAAAAGTATCTGTGATATGATTTATATAAAGAAGAAAAAACGGGCAAAAAAATATCTATACTGTTAGAGGTCAGAATCATGGCTATCCTTGAGTCAGTAGTGAACGGAAAGGGCTTCTGGGATGTTGATATTGTTTCAATCCTTAATTTACATCTGGTTAAACTATTGGGTTCAGTTTGCAAAAATTTAATTTGCACACTTATAGCATCCATGCTTCTCTGTGTATATACTATTCTTCACTTAGAATGTTAAAATTGTTTTTTTTTTAAAAAGATCTGTTACTATAGTAAAATACTCTAAATAACTTCACCTGACATTAGGACTAAAATTACATTTTCAAACCTTTAGGGTTTCTGTCTTTGGAGCTCCTAGAGAGAGTTAAAACACATATATCTTCATAGCCTTTCCAAACTTCCAGCTCTTTGTTAAAAATGAATAAGCATGACATTAATGAACCAAATACATTGGCAAAATATGTTTAAAGAGAAGGAAAAATGATGAATGGTAGCCTGGGGACAAGCATGTTGGAGATGTGAGTACACATTACCTCATCTGAGGCAGACCTGGGGGATGGGCATAAAAGTCAGGCTGACTCTCCAGGTAGATTTAAAATTTAAACCATACTCAAATGAGTATCAGAAAGAGAGGGAAGTTAAACTATTTTAAGCAAAGTTGTGGACTACAAAAAAGATCTGTTAAGAATCAGATTGTACTTCCAATCTGTGCTGATCTCACTCCATGATTTAGGAGTCAGAAAGTTTTACTCATCATTTCTTATTGTATTATATTCAATAAGTCTAAGTTAAGATATATTTATTTTACTTCAATTGTATTTGTCAAAGTAGTTCTTATTTCAAATTGAAGTATAAAAATTCTCAGTTCTATATCATATGGAGTGGAAAAAAATTATTTGCCACACTAGCTAAGAGAGCAAGAGAGAAAGGGAAAATCAATTACTGTATTTCCAGTAACCTGGCTTTGTTGATATAGATACCCCTTCCCAGAATGTGGAGGTGTAGGTGTAGACACTACCTAAGCACAAGGGCTTCTGTAAAGAGTGTTAATCTTTCATTAGTCTTTATCAGATGTTGTTATCTTTAACATTTCTTTGTCCAAGGAAGGACTTTAGACTAATTAGTCCTTCAGAAATGATTACTTCTCTCCCCCAATTTCATTTCATTGGAAATGAAAATTTCCAATGAAGGCAGAAAAAAAGAGCTAATACATACTCAGGCTTAAATTTTATTTATTTTAGCCTATGAATATAAACACAGCTAAAGCAATAAGGAAACAGTTTCAACAGTCCCAAATGATGAAAAAAGAAAGAACATTTTGACTGTAATGAGAAAAGAGGGACTATTATTGGGCTCAATTCCACAAAGTCATTTACTAGGAAATTGTTATAAAACACAGAGAATTAAAGCATCCCTTTATACTTAGTCAGTAGCAAAGGAGAATAAGTATTTAATAGTTGATTTATAACCTCATTTCACATTTTCCTTTATACTTGCATCAGTTGCTTGAACTCTAAGTTCATTTTGTCATAAAGAAATGGGAATATAATCACATCCTAATTACATAGCTTTGGGTTATTTGTACAATTAAGTTATCTGTTACAAAGTTAATGAATGTTAATAATGCAATTCTCTTTGGTGACCTAATTGAAACACTAACATTTTTTGTGTACTGCAGTCCATTAATTGAGGGACACTTATTGAATGAATACTTAATATTCAAGTATATATATTCAGTTATTTATGACAATTTTGTTTTTAAACAATCTCTCAATTTTTAAAGTTCTAAATGAGAAAGAACAGCAGTGCTAATCCATTTATCTTATTTTACATAAGAACACTGGACATCAGGATAAACTAGTCTCCCAAGATTTGGGAGAAAATTTATTCTTTATCCCAAATAAAGCCCACCATGGAGAAGGAAAATTAGCAAAAATATGTCTCAAATATTAATGCCCTTGAAATATGAGACAGAGAAAATTGGAAGTAATGGAGGATACAGGTAAAAAAAAAAAAATTACACACATTTTAACACCAAGCATTCCAACACTGGGGAAACCTTGTTGCCTTTATTTCTTCTGTTTAGACACTGTCAGCAGTCACAAATCAAGTTAAGGTTTATATCACTGTGTGTTAAATTATATTTATGCCCTTGTAAAGCTGTGCAACATTGTTGCCTTGTGTAAGAAATCTTTAAACCACATGTTCTGCCAAGTAACTGCTGATGTTTATTTCCAAAATTCGATCTGGTTGTATTAGATACATTAAAGGATGACCTTTGAAAGAATCCATTTTTTAAAAGACTATCTTTAATATGCTTATTTGTATTTGTCACCACTGGTTTATACCTTCTTGTGATAACTTTGAAACTATTACCCTATTTCTTTAAATATCTTTGATAACTAAGATTTCCAGACTCAATTTTACAACACACATCTCCATAAAAGTGAAACATATTGTGCTTAGAAAAAAACAAACAAACAGAAAGTTCCTGGCATTGGAACTGGCATATTAAAGTTGCATCAGGATATAAACTTGAAGGGTGTAATAATTATAACATAAAAGTTATTTTCATCTGACGTATCCACATAATTGAAGCGAATGTGAATTCTGCTTGTGGGAATTATCTCCATTTTCCAATTCAGTTAGCTAGTATAAAGATAAATAATGACATTTTATATCCCCAAGCAATTAATACTTAAGCATAAATAATATACTAGTGGTGATTTTCCAGGGTCTTCTCTCTAGCATCGGAAATGCATACTACTTAAATGGTTAAGTAATATATTAGAGATATAGCTATCTTTTTTTTTTATTTCTCAAAGTTAAAATGCATCTTAAATTAATTATGAATATTGAGCACATAACAGCTCACATAGACTATCTGTTCTCTTAAACACTTAACATAAGGAAAATAGGTAAAAACATTCATACTTCCTCAGAAATTGTCTTTCTGAAATTGAATATGAAATGTTTTTAAAGCAGCTCACATGTCCTCAGAGTAGAGACATTGAGACATTATATAAGCTTACACTCAAAAATATTCCAAAAGTTCCAGTCTCTTATTGTTTCAAATTTATATATTTATATTATATGGAATTATATCTCCGAAAAAAATAAGATTCTGTCTCTTGCTAACTTTACCCACAAAATTCTAGTTCTAAAGGGAAGTGTTCACAAATGTCAAAACATATTGTACACTACATAGTATTAGAAGTCCTTGCCAGAGAAATTAGGCAAGAAAAATAAATAAAAGCATGCAAATGGAGGAAAAGAAGTAAAGCTGTCACTTTTGCAGATGACATAATTCTCTATATCAAAATTAAATTATTTATACTTGATTATATTTATATCATTAGATATTACTACATAAAGAAATAAATGTGTAAGAATTTGTGAAAATGAGATGAAATGTTTTTCACTAGATCAATGGCATCAATGCTATTTTCTAGCAGAATGCCTATAAGCTACTGTTCAAAATATTCTCTGTAGATATATCAATATGTCTTACCATAGGCAGACGTGCCTAGTTTTTAGTGGAAATCTTTTAGAATGTGAGGGAAAAAAGGTCTATGTTGGTTCTGATTTTAATTACTTTCACAGACTGGCTTATGACATTTATTTTGATTCATAAGGAAAATATTACTTAATCACTTAATTCTTTTTTGGCTTATGCAAGGTGTGTGTGTCTGTGTGTGGATGTCTGTGGGTTTATATACATTAACTAGTAACTTTAACTTCCTGATATAAATAGAAATTATTTGGGTAAAAGAAAATTACCTAAAATGTGTAGACAGGTCTTAGATTGAGCTTTATCACAACTTTATTGCATGACAAAAATAAATCATTTTTAACCTGTATGTACACTTCAGGAAAGAAACAGCTATGATTGCTTTTACTGAGTTCATATATCAGATAGTCTCTTATAGCCAATAGCAGTAATAAGAATATAATAATTATGAATACTTAAGAAGTTATTCTGTGTGAAAAATATTAGAATTTAATACATAATTATGGAGCTTATTTCTCATCTTGCCTGAATAAAGTTCCACAACTTTCCAGTGATAGTGAGGTAAAGTCTCCTCATGAAGATAAAGTCCCCTGAGCTACAAGTGGTAAGGCAGTAACACAGAGAGAAAAATGGAGACATATCAAGGCAAATTTAATCCACGATGGTAAAATAATATACTAAATCTTAGAGGAGATTTTAAAGTGTGATGTACTGCAAAAGATTAAAACTATTTTAAGAACTGCTTTTGGTCACTGCTCCTTTCTAATAATATAAATAAGGTAGAAACTTAAATATTTGTCATTATGGCATACTACTGATCCTTCCTTAGACCATATCCCTTAGGTAATGTTTCACTCTGCAACAGTGAAATAAATATAAACATCAAAATAATACTTAAAATTCATAAGGGTCAGCTCAGTGATTTTATTTATCTAACCCTCTATCTCTGTTTTGATATGACACTTTCAATTTCTTCATACACTAATGAAGTTTAGTATTTAATGAATTGGAAATGAATTCTCTAATACAGATCTACCTCAAGAAGGAAGAAAAATCTCAAATAAATAACCTAACTTTACACTGAAAAGAAATAGGAAGAGAAGAACAAAGTTAGCAGAAGGAATGAAATAATTAAGACCAAAGCAGAAATAAATGAAACAGGGGCTACAATAAACATAGAAAAGATCAATGAAACTAAGAACAGGTTCTTTGAAAGAATAAACAAACTTGACAAAACTTTAGTTAGGTTTCCCAGTAAGTAAGTAAGTAAATAAATAAATAAATAAATGAGAAAGAGAGAAAAGATTCAAATAAGTAAAATCAGAAATGAAAGAAAAATTACAACTGATACTATAGAAATACAAAAGAGCATAAGAAACTAACAGGAGCAATGATATACCAGCAAAATGGACAACAGAAGAAATGGGTAATTTTCTAGAAACATAAAATCCCAAGACTAATTTTTTTAAAAGATTTTATTTATTTATTTGACAGAGAGAGACCACAAGTAAGCAGAGAGGCAGGCAGAGAGAGAGAGGGGGAAGCAGGCTCCCTTCTGAGCAGAGAGCCTGATATGGGGCTGGATCCCAGGACCCTGAGATCATGACCTGAGCTGAAGGCAGGGGCTTAAACCACTGAGCCACCCAGGCACCCCCACCCCAAGACTAAATTATGAAGAAACAGAAAATCTGATTATTAGTACAGAGATTGAATCAGTAATCAAAATCTCTCAACAGGGGGTGTCTGGGTGGCTCAGTTGGTTAAGCAGCTGCCTTTGGCTCAGGTCATGATCCTGGAGTCACAGGATTAATCCCTGCATCAGGCTCCCTGCTCAGCAGGGAGTCTGCTTCTGTCTTTGCCCCTCACTCCATTCTCATGCTATCTCTTATTCTCTCTCTCAACTAAATAAAATCTTAAAAAAAAGAATCCTCTCAACAAACAAAAATTCAGGAAAAGACAACTTCACTGGTGAATTCTACCAAATATTCAAAGAATTAATATCAATCCTTCTCAAAGTCTTCTGAAAGACAGAAGACCAGGGAAGCCTTCCAAACTCATTTTATGAGTCCAACATTACCTCAATATCAAAACCAGATAAAAATGCCAGAAGGAAAGAAATTTATAGGTCAATATCCCTGATAAACATAAGTGCAAAATCCTCAACAAAATATTGGCAAACCAAATTCAACAATACATTAAAAGTATCATACATCATGTCAAATGGGATTTATTTCAGGGATGCAAAGATGGTTCCACATCCGCAAATAAGACAATGTGATAAACTGCATTAACAAAATGAAGGATAAAAATTATATGATCATTTCGATAGATGCAGAAAATGAATCTGACAAAATTCAACATCCCTTATGATAAAAAAAAAATACTCAACAAAGTAGGGATAGAGAAAATATACCTCAACATAATACAGGCCATATATGACAAACATCACTCTCAATGGTGAAAACCTGAAAAACTTTTCTCTGAGATCCAAAACAAGAAAAGGATGCCTATTCTCTTCTACATAGTATTAGAAGTCCTAGCCAGAGAAATTGGGCAATAAAAATAAATAAAAACACGCAAATTGGAGGAAAAGAAGTAAAGCTGTCACTTGCAGATGACATAATTCCATATATCAAAAACTCTAAAGATTCCACCAAATAAATTAATTAAGTCATTCATTATTTGGATTAACAAATGAATTCAGTAAAGTTGTAGGATACAAAATCAATAAATGTAAATGAGTTATGGCTTTCTACACTAATAACAAAACATCAAAAAGAGAACTTTTTTAAAAATCCCATTCCATTTACAATGCTTTTTAAAAAGAATAAAATACTTAGAAATATATTTAACCAAGGAAGTGAGAGATCTGTGCACTGAAAACTTTAAGACATTGGTGAAAGAAATTGAAGAAAATAATAAATAAATGGAAAGATATTCCATGCTCATGGATTGAAGCATTAATATTATTAAATATCCATGTTACCCCAAAGCAATCTACAAATTCAATGCAATCTTTGATATCAAAGTTCTGATAGCATTTTCTATGTAACTAGACCAATCCTAAAAGTTGTACTGAACCACAAAAGACTCTGAAGAGCCAAAAAAATTTTTTTGAGAAAAAGGGACAAAATTGGAGATATCATGTTCCTTGATTTCAAAGTATACTACAAAGCTATAATAATCAAAACAGTATTATACTGACATAAAACAGACATAAAGATCAATAAAACAGAAGAGAAAGTCAGAAATAATCTCACACATATATGGTCAATTAATTTATGACAAAGGAAGCAAGAATATACAATGGAGAAAGACCAGTCTCTTCAATAAATGGTGCTGGGAAAACTAGACGGCCACATGCCAATAAAAGAAACTCAACCATTATCGAAAACCACATACAAAAGTTGATTCAAATGGATTAAAGAGGGGCATGTGGGTGGCTCAGTTGGTTAACCAACTGCTTTTGGCTCAGAACATGATCCCAGGATGCTGGGATCAAGTACCGCATGGGGTTTCCTGCTCAGTGGGAAGCCTGCCTCTCCCTCTCCCACTGCCCCTGCTTCTGTCTCCCCTCTTGCTCTCTCTGTCAAATAAATAAATAAAGTCTTAAAAAAAAAGGAAAATATGGATTAAATACTTGAATATATGACTAGAAACTATAAAACTCCTAGAAGAAAACATGGATGATAAGCTCCTTGACATCACACTTGGTAATCCAATATTTTGGATCTGACTCCAAAGACAATAGCAACAAAAGGAGAAGTAAGCAAATAGGAATACATCAACTAAAAAGCTTCTGCACAGCAACAGGTGACATATGGAAGTGTTGACTCTCTATACTGTATACCTGAAGCTAATATTACACTGTATGTTAACTAACTGGAATTTAAGCAGAAACTTAAATATATATAGATATAGATAGAGATGATAGATGAACAGATAGATAGATTTTTAAAAAGCTTCTGCACAGCAAAGGAAACCATCAACAAAATAATAAGGCAACCTACTGAATAGAAGATGTATGCAAATCGTGTATTCAAGAGGGGTTAATATCCTAAATATGTGAAGAATTCATATAATTCAATAACAAAAAATAAACAATCTAATTAAAAAATAAGCAGATGACTTGAATAGAATTTTTTTTTTCCAAAGAAGACTTAGAGGTAGCTAACAGACACAGGAAAAGATGTCCATCATCACTTATCATCAGAGAAATGCAAATCAAAACCAAAGTGAGACATCACTTCACACCTCCTAGGATGCTTATTATCCAAAGATAAGAAACAGCAAGTGTCGGAGAGATAGTGGAGAAAAGGGAACCCCTGTGCACTGTTGGTAGGAATATAAATTGCTGCTACTACTATAGAAAACAGTATGGAGCTTCCGCAAAAAATTAAAAATAGAACTACCATGTGATCCAGCTATTCTACTTTTGGGAATTTACCTGTAGAAAATGAAAACACTAATTTGAAAAGATAAATGCACCATTTGTTAAATGCAGCATTTTCTACAGGAGCCAAGAGATGGAAACAACTTAAATGTCCACTGATGGATGAATGGATAAAGTTGTGGCATACACACATAACAGAATACCACTCAGCCATGATCTGAGACAATGTGGATGGACCTAGAGGATATTATGCTAAATAAAATAAGTCAGACAGAGAAAGATAAATACTAAGCTTTCACCTATATGTGGAATCTACAAAACAAGAAAAAAACAAAATAAAACTCGAAGATACAGAGAACAGATTGACAGTTACCAGAGGCGAGAGGTGCTGGGTGTGGCAAAAAATGGTAAAAGGGGTCAACTGTATGGTGATGGATGTAGCTAGACTTGAGGTGATCATTATGTTGTATAGACAAATATCAAACTACTATGTTGTATACCAGAAATTAATAAAATGTTGTATACCAAATTTACCTCAATTTAAAAAAAGTGTAATAAACTCTTTGAAAAAAAAATGATTTTCTCCCTAAATAGATATAAATGTATGCCTGTAGATATAAATATATATTCATTATAAGAATTAAATATAAAACACCAGTGTAGTTCTAAGGAGTCAAACGATAGCTAATAGTTATAGAGTGTGAGGTAAGTGTGTTATCACTTTTAGAGATATGGATATTACATCTTTGTTAAGGAACTTTCTCTAGGTTACATGAACTCTAAGTAAGGAAGCAAATGTTCAGTCTAGATATGGCTCCAAATTCCATGTTCTTTTCCTACTGAATTGGCTGTTAAAAGTATATGCCAAACTTTGATTTCCAACATTTAACAAAAAGTTAAAATGAAACACATTTTAATTATCCTTTATTTTGATAGGGCTTTATTATAACTATAAATATGAAAGAGTGGGTAAATTTATTAAAAGTATGAGAAATTCATATCTGGGAAATAATAAAAACCTATTATTTCAAATGGTATCTATATCAGCAAGTTCAAGCAGGTGGTGAAAAATCTACATCTCTGTATCTATACCTACATCTAGCTAGATAACTATGTATCTGTATCTCCAATGGATTTCATAATTATACCTAATTCAGGAATAGACTCATACACTATTCCTGCAATGCAAACTGGAGTATATGAAGTGAAAATAGAGTATGGGTATATACCTACTTGTTATATATGCGTGTGTGTGTGAAAAAGAGAGAAAATGTGAGTACATGTGTGTAAATTTTCTCTGAAATCTCTCTCTCTCATCTATGTATCTCTATTTTATTTTTGTAATATACTGATTGGACATCATATCTGATGTTTCAGTGAATGGTAGGAGGTACTGAGTTTGTTCAATTAGTCTGGCTATAGAGCATATAGATGTATTAAAGGCAATATTTTGATTCCATCACAGAGCACTGGTATGCTGAAGATGTTCTAAATTCGTGACTATAATGTTAAGTAATTTTACAGATAGAAACCATAAAACTAGTTGGTTTTGCAACTTATCAGACACATGACAGAACTCACTCACCTATCTCACTAAGAAAAGACAATTTCAATGATAATTTACTTAGACATATGAAGAGACATGAGAGATGTTTACAAATTTATCACTGCATTTGTCCATTATTGATTTGTGTTACTAAAACTTAACTAAAAACAGATATACACTAGAAAAAAATGATAGACCAAACTATAGTATTTGCAAAAATATGCTCTCATGTATTTCTTCAGAAATTCATTTGGTTATGTAGCCATCAGGTGGCTCTTCTTTCTTGCTTTGGAAAGTAACACTTTGAGATGTGAATTTATTTCTGATTTTTTTTTTTAATGGGAGGAGTTCCTGAAAATGACTTGATTTTGTTTTGATACTGATACTAATCGAAAGTAATAAAGAAACAAAATTTAACTTGTGATATTTTTTTCTTACGGACAATGCAAAATCACTTTACAATCACTTTCGCTTTCATAAAACAAAGTTACTATGGTTTTTAAAATTAATTTTCATAATTACGGAACTTGAGTAAGAAACCAAGGCTACATTCCTCTTTGGATCTAATTAAAATAGTATTTTATAGAGTTGTGCCTGGATTTCTTTTCTCAACCAGCTAAACAGGAAAAATTAAATTGCCCCCAATGTGGCTTTGTAAAGGGCTTCAGCTAATTTAATTAATCTATCTTGAGTCTCCTTAAATTCAGTGTCAGGCAACATAGATCAGCAGAAGAAAGGACAAAACCATGCCGTGGTCTCTGAAAGGCAAGGGTCCATGTTGATGAAGGAAGCTGATAAATGAAAAATAACCTCTCCCTCACTTTGGAGATGTAAATCATTGCTTGCAAACTGTTAATCACTTTGATTTCATGGTTCAAAAGTTACAGAAGCCCCTAGAAATGTAGAGTCACTTAAATGATTTGTAAAGGTGTATGTGTCCTTTAATCATGCACAATTTTTATACTTAATTATATCAATAGAGCATGTCACTTTTCTTGCATAAGCAAGGAAATGACTCCCCGCCCCTTCCTAAAACTAGCAAAGTCCTACCTCTCCTTGGATACCTATCTGAAATGGTACTTCCTTTGGCAAATATTTCTTGACAGCCACAGGTAGCTTTTTAGATTTTTTCCTTTTCCTTCTACCCTCCAAATACTTATTTCTGTTATGTACACTGCAGCATTGAAATTGTTCACACATGTCTCAATTTTACAAGGCATTAATGGAAAAATATTTTCCACTTGTACATCTTATTTTAGTTATTTTATGTACTTTCCTTGTCTGAAAGAAGAGAAACTAATTGCAGTTATCTCAGCTAAAGTGATTTTATTTTAAGATACCATTTGGGTCCGTACACAATGATCTAGTTCTCTGTCTGGTACTGGTTTTTGCTGTTATTGTTGTTGTTGTTTTAATTTCTCTGTCAGTAATTCAGTAATGAGACTGAGATTATCCATTTCTCTCTAGGCATAGCATATCATAATGTTGAAGAATCGATGTGGAGCCATGCAGATCTGTTTTTTGTTTTTTTTTTTTTTTTTTTTAAATCAGTGCCAGCATTAACTAGCCCTGCAACTACAAGCAAGTTCCTTAGGTACTCTGAACTCCAGGTTTCTCACCCATAAAATGATGATTAGGAATGCCTCTCGCCACTGGTAGTTTGGAGAGTTGGATATATGTGGAGTTGTGTGTGTGTATATTATATGCTTTTTCAAACAATTATCAGCAGTGGCCCCTCATCTTGTCCTCAGTGATTCCCAATTGTGGGGATTTCTAGTAATTCAATAGATTTTATAGAAAATAATACATTGTTGTCTGCAGGAAAAGAAAGAAGGGATACTTTTCTTTAAAAAGTGGTTTATTTTAATGTAATTATTTTCTATTGCTGGAGATGGAATACACTTTATGTCTGACCAAGTATTTGGATATTCTTCTTTTCTATCTTCAGGCACCTAAATGTTCTTTTGCTTCCCGACATTTCCCACTCTGAATCTCATGGACAGATATGAGAGCAAGAGAAACAGGGACAGATATGATGCAAACAGATTCTAAACACAAAGGACCAAATCAACAAACTTATAAAAAAGAAAGTCAAGAGCTACCACAATTCACTTCAGAAACACTAAATATGAATTTATTGTGTTTATTATATGTATTATAGGTTTATGACATGTATTATATTTCATTGAATCCATTGTTCATAGTCATTCTGGATTATTTTTCTCATTGTATGTCTAAAATTTAAGAGAAAGATTCTCTCTAAGCTTTAAATAATATTTGGATTAAACAAAACTAATTTATAATTTTAGTCATGATGCTAAATGTGGAGTGGGATGGCCACTGATAACTTATTTGGAGAGATGGTATCTCCATGGCCACTGCAGTGGTTTTCTGTATGCTGTAGTTTCTGCCCACGGATCTTACCTTATGCTGAGGATTTTACTTGTTGCTTCTTTTGAAAAACAAAAAGCAAGAAACAAAAAAACATATCATTGGAATCTCTTTCTTATCCATTTTGTGGAGTAATATGATCCTTAATATTTCCCATGAAACAGGACATTTAGGTACTTTTTTTTGAAGCCATGTTGATTTCTAGGACATGCAATTATTTGGACAATGATTTATCTTTACAGACAAGAGTTATTAGCAGCCACCTTTCACTCCAAGATCAAAGGAAGAATAATGAACCTACATATGTAAGAGCCAACTTTTTTAAAAAGAATTTATTTATTTTACTTTAGAGAGAAAGAGAGAGCACATGTGGAGGGGCAGAGGGCAGGGCAAAAAATCAAGAAGACTCTTAAGTGAGTCAGGGCCAAATGTGAGGCCTGATCCCAGGACCCTGAGATCATGATCTGAGCTGAAACCATGAGTTGGGCGCTCAACCAACTGCACCATCAAAGTACCCCTGTAAAAGCCATCTTAGGTTGCATTAAGGAATCCTGATATACCTCTTAGAAAATAGTAATGTACTTGGACATCGTCTCATGTGTTTTTCTTTTTTTTTTTCCCCCAAAAAGCTTAAGGTGTTCCACATAAAAAGAGTAAACTAGAAAATAAAAGTAAGAAACTTCATGTGTTTTGAGATTTTTTTTTCCTCAGAATCACAAAAAGAGCTTTTTAGAAAAGCACTTAACTGTCTTCATCCATAATCCACTAAGTAATAATCCACTGACTAAGGTAGGATGTGGCCACGTAGCTGAAAAATACCCTTCTGCTCAGTGTGAGGATCGCTGAGGTTTGAAAACCACTACTCTTTCCAGAGGTACTGATGACAAAACACTGAACAGGTAACTAATTGCTCTTTTGCTTCCCAACAACATTCTGAATAATATTCCAGATACATTCTTTTTTAGTTGACTCCAAGTTCTAGACATGTATCAGAGCATGCACATATGTGTATGTGATTTTACATTAATGTTTTGACAGAAGAGCAAGTGAGGAGAATACCACATAGAGTCACAGTATGAACAGAATTTTCAGTAAGGTAAGAAGGTCTCAGGTGATTATTTTCATACAGAGGGAAAAATCAGTCCTCCTGAAATACTAACTCCGCTTTATTAGTAGCATGGTCTGGATTCAGGTTTACAATCTCATTGATAAGGTACAATAGGCTACACTGAGCAAAAAATATAAGGATGGATGGAGGATAGAAAACACCCTAGCACATCTTGAAACATCACAACAGGAATCATCTGAATCCTAGGCCCATCTTTTAATGCTCAAGTCATTGGGAATTTGGGATGTGCTTGGTCATGAAAAATGAACTGAGCCTGTGTCAACAATTCCAGCTCAGAGCTCAGGAGTCCCTTTAATGTTTAAATCTAATTAGTCATCTATTTTCACAGGTGTGCATGATGTGCCCTTAACACAGAAGACTTGCCCCATCCTCTGGGCAACTATTTTGTCCATGTTTGTTCTTAATACTTAATAAACAATCCTGTCCAACAGGTGCAATGCTTGGTCAGGTATGTATTCCTGAACCAGAGTTTTTTGATCTTGAGTCTGCTATAGGTATGCTCCTAATAATTTATTGAATCTATGTTATAAGGTGAATGGACCACGGCTGAAAGCCTCAGGACACCCTGAGGCTACAGTAAGCCTTTAGAACCAGCTGTTACCCCTTCCACTCTACCCCAAAGCTAAACGTGCATCTACATCTTCCCTACTGGTAACATAAATACAATATAAAGACAACAAACCTTCAAAAAGGAAGGCTAGAAATAATTACATTTTCTAAAATGGAGAAAGAAATAAGTCCTGTTTATGCATACATTCTGTAACAAAGAACCTAGAATCTTATGTAATAGTACTTTTCATAAATGTTCTCATTTGGATATGAATGAACCAAATTTGTTGATAGTGAATTAAACCTACCCTTTGTGAAATCAACAGCATCTTGAATAGCCAAGTTTTAATTAATATGACTTTAGATGTGCTTAAAGTGGTGATTTAGCTATCAAAATAATTATTTAACATGTTTGTGCCACATGTAACTCTATCCAGCTTATAAACAAACAAGCAGACAAATAAATCAAAATGTTTACAGAAGTAGTTTGTTCAAGAATAGGTACAGTATTCCCTAAATCACAACAAATATACTTGGTTTTTATATGTTTTTGCAAATAATCATTTTGCAGGTTTTCAATGTGAAGAGTGCCCCTTAAGATGCCCCTTTAAAACTAACCTGTTCAGATAATGGCTTGAGTAGTTTGTACATTATCAATGAAGAAAAAGAACACTGTTTCAGGTTGAGTAGTAAATTTATATCTAAATATTCAGGATTCTGAGAGAAGTTGTAGGATTTGGGATTTGGCAACAATTATTTTTTAGCTTTCTAGCTTAGTGAAATTCAATCATTTAAATAGAACATTGTTTTCAACTTGATAATTATTATATTATTACATTTCTTTAAGGCCCAGAAATATAATATTAATTTCCTCTTCTTTTTATTGGAAGGCATGAGATTTGTCTCTGCCATCTCCAGTAGCTCAAATTAATTTCTCACGACTGGGAGAGGGAAATATCTAGGGAGAATTGTATTAATTCTAGGGACAGACACACCCAAACTACTTTGGGGAAGAAGGTGGGAGAGTAGAAGTAGATAAGATCTTCAGTCCCAAGGTCTAAACTTGAACTCTGACTTGATTACAAATGAGATTTTAAGCAAGTAATTTAATCTCTGAGACTATGTTTTCAAAAACCACTATTACTAGATGATCTAATAATTCCATCTTGAAAAATGCCATACTCTACTCAGTCACAAGCTTCATGCAGGTTCTGAATTATGCAATCTGTGGAAATAGGAAATTAGTATTGTTTTATCAATATGTGAGCTTTGCCTGTTGCAGCAAACATTTAACACCAATCTTATTTGGATATAATATGATATCATTTGAAGAGAGAGAGAGAGAGATCACAAGTAGGATTCTCTTTGAAAAATTACAATTTCTCTAGCAGAATGATTACTAAAAGTAATGATTACTTAAAGTGTAAAAAGCAATGTTTCATCTGGAAATTTTAGTAAAAGTTCATTACTACCTAGAGTCTCTTTTTAAAATATTTATTTATTTGAATACAGTTGACACACAATGTTACATTAGTTTCAGGTGTACAACATAGTGTTTCAACATCTCTATATTTTATGTTATACTCACCACAAGTATAACTACCATCTGTCACCATATAACACTATTATAATATCATTAACTATATTCCCTATGCTGCGCTTTTCATCCCTGTATTCACGCCGTAACTGGAAGCCTGTACCTCCTGCTCCCTTTCTTTCATTTTGCCAGTCCCCAACTCCAATGCCTCTGGCAACCATGAGTTTGTTCCAGCATTTAGAGGTATGATTCTGGGTTTTTTTTGTTGTTGTTGTTTATTCACTTGTTTTGTTTTTTAGACTCCACATATGAGTAAAATCATATTGTATTTGTCTTTCTACATCCATGCTTTCTTACAGGAAAAGCAAATAGCCACTTTATTTTTTTAAGATTTTATTTATTTATTTAACAGAGAAAGAGAGAGAGAGAGAGAGAGATCACAAGTAGGCAGAGAGTCAGGCAGAGAGAAAGGGGGGAAGCAGGCTCCCTGCTGAGCAGAAAGCCTGATGTGGGGCTTGATCCCAGGACCCTGAGATCATGATCTGAGCTGAAGGCAGAGGCTTAACCCACTGAGCTACCCAGGCGCCCCTAAATAGCCACTTTAAAATCATTAGCCTTGGTACACCGAGGTGGCTCAATGGGTTAAGCATCTGCCTTTGGCTCGGGTCATGATCCCAGGGTCCTAGGATCGAGCTCCACATCAGGCTTCCTGCTCAGCCGGAAGCCTGCTTCTGCCTCTCCCACTCCCCCTGCTTCTGTTCCCTCTTTCACTGTTTCTTTATGTCAAATAAGTAAATAAAATCTTAAAAAAAAAAAAAAAACCACCTAAGAAAATAAAATCATTAGCCTTTTAAGCCTATTAGTATCATTATATATATATATATATATATATATATATATATATATACTTTTAAGTTTGATGGCCAAAAGGTAGAGTTTTCTAACTAACACAGTGATGAGACAGAAGCTATGAAATCAAATATTTCTATGTTTAAATTGGTAGAGGCTTTCTTTTATAGTTAAATTCATGTTGCTGTGAAATCATTAAATTTCTCAGAAGATGGAAAATATTTTATGCTTCATCATATTGTTTCCCAGTTGTTCATCAATTACTTTCACAAAGTCAACTGTGCTTTTACACACGTGCACAGACACACCCAAGCTTACACACACATACACACATACGTACACACATTGTTTTTTCATATTTTCAGCTCTATTTGTAGTTGCAAAGAACTAGCTCTGTGTCTTTGATGGAGAGGCCTTCTCAAGCTCCCCTCACATTAATCCACATGCAATTTTTGCCACATACAAAAATTTTGGTATTGTTAAGGTTGTCAGATTACTGCGCCTGTTCTTGTAACAGTCCGTTTATTATCACTCATCCTGCCGTATACTTGTGTGCTCTATACACCAACTGTAAACCCCTTAAAGTCTTTTGTGTTGATGCCGTATCTTTGATAGTACTAGATCTAAAAAAGCCATAAATAAGTCTTATTCAACTTCGTTAAAAGGAAGAAAACGTTTATTTTCTGGGTCCTCCCACCTTCCATCTCCTACTCCAGGGAAGTTACTTTACAGCCTCTAATCAAAACATTCTGAGACGGAGCAGGGGAGGTTGGGAAAGGTTTCTGTAACTGGACATCAAAATACATTCTGGAAAGAAAACAACCTAAAACCAGTAATCTAATTAAACTGATCTGAATGTGAAGCCATGGTTGATATAAACAACAACTGAGATCTTGATGTGGGCACATGTTAACGTTCTCTTCGATTAATGAGAAGGGGATACAAATATTCTAGTAATTTTTAAAAATGTAGGTTAAAGGGGCACCTGGGTGACTCAGTGGGTTAAAGCCTCTGCCTTCAGCTCAGGTCATGATCTCAGGGTCCTGAGATCGAGCCCCGCATCCGGCTCTCTGCTCAGCGGGGAGTCTGCTTCCCCTTCTCTCTCTCTCTCTGCCTGCCTCTCTGCCTACTTGTGATCTCTGTCTGTCAAATAAATAAATAAAATCTTTAAAAAAAAATGTAGGTTAAAGAGAGTGTTTTTTTTAATATCTTGTGTTTTTGCAGCATATAGCAGACTCCATATAGGAGATTCTCAGTAGACACATGTTGAATCTCCATTAGCAATGCCTAATAGTGTTAAAACTCCATTCTTTGTACTCCGATGCTCAGCTCTGAGTCCCTCACCTCGGTCCTTCTGACTAGAAACTGTCTCCATACCGTAGGCTATGCATATGTAGTGATCACTTTATTGGTTTTCCTTCTCTCAGGAATTATAGTTCTCCACTGCCTGTTTAATGAATGAAATACCTAGTTTTATATTTTTTGTCCATTTTTTGATTGTTTACTATGGAATACACACCTTGGCTGGAAGCATAATACATTCAGAAACTGTTGCAGGTGCCGTTCATAACAGCTTCCACCTGTAAATTTCCCTGGAGAAGTACCACTGGGCAAAGAGAACCCATTAGCCTGGAGAATTATGCTCTTCCCCAGGCCTGGCAGACCAAGCCAAGAACGGGTGAGAGGGGTTTAAATGTGCTACTTGCTGTTCCCCTGCTTCAAGGTGGGGATGACTGTTGCAATTTATGCTTGGAAGTATCGGGATGAGGACAGAATCCACCTGAAACCAAATCCTTCCTTAGGGTTGTTGCTGTTGTTGTTTTCATATTCCTATTGTACTTCCTTCACTCTCTCGTAGATTTCACATGAGGACACTTCCTTAATATATCACTTGCTCAAAAATCCCTGTCTTGGGCGTTGCTACAAAGAAGGCCAATTTAAAACATCTTTCCTTTTCCTTTATATTTGCTTTACAAATTTGAAAATTTTCAAACATGCTGAAAATTGGAAAGAATTATGCCATAATCCAAGTACCCATTGCTAGATTCGACAATTGTATGTGTCTTTTATATTGTTCTCTCTGCATCAATCCACCCATAACCCATCCACCCCCCCATCTATCCATGTATCAAATCATCTTGCTAAAACATTTGTAAATAATGCTGATAACACGTTATCTATACCCAAATACTTCAGCATGCACTACCTAGGAAAAAAGCCACCCCCCTACTGAACCACAAAGCATTGTAGTACTTAAAATAGTAATAGTTCTTTAATACAATATGTTTTCTAGTTCATACTCACATTCTCCTACTTCTTTCCAAGATATAATTTTTAGGTTAATTTTTGAACCAGGTAGCAATAAAAGTTCACACATGGCAGTTTGGTCATTGTGTCTCTAGTTCCTTAACCTAGAACTTTACAATACTTGCCATCAGGTTTTACTCCCATGGCAATAACTTTTTGAACAAATCAGACCAGTTACCCATAAGAATGTTCTGTATTGAGATTTTCTGTTTGTTTTCTTGAGAGGTAGTTTAGCTTATTCCTCTGTCCTCTGCATTTTCTTTAAACCATAGTAAATAATCCTAAAAGTTAGATTAAATTCAGAGTAAATAAATTTGTCAGGGGTACTTCATAGGTGATAATGTGCACTTCCCACAACATATGTTGAGTTGTATTCTGATTATATAATTTCATTTTTATCATTTTCATAGTCTTATTGGACCATAATTTCAATACTATAAAATTGACAATTTTAAAGTGTATGATTCAGTGATTTTTTAGAATATTCACAGAATTGTACATTCAACCATCATCTGATTTCAAACAGATTCTTCACTCAAAAAGGTATCCCACTATTAATTTTCTGTCTCTATGGATGTGCCTAATTGAAATATACAAAATAAATGGAATCATATAATAGCCTTTGTATCTGGCTTCTTTCAAGTAGAATAAAAATTTCCAAGACTCTTCCATGTTTTCACATGTGTCATAACTACATTCCTTTTCACAACTGAGTAGAATTCCATTGTATGCATTTGCTCCTCTGAAGAGTTTCCCAGTTTTGTTTTAGTTTTGGTAATAAAAATAATGCTGTTGTAAATATTCACAAATGAATAAGTCCAAGTCTGTCTGGACAAATGTTTCAACTCTCTTGGATATATATATCTAAGAGTTGTATCACTGAATCACATACTAACTATGTTTCAACTTCTGAAGAACTGTCACTGTTTCCAAAGTGGCCCGACCATTATTCATCCCTACCAGCAATTTATGGGAATACCAACTGCTCCACATTGGAAATGAAATTTATTTTTTGTTATTATTATTTGGGGATTGCTTATTTTAAATGTATAAATTACTACTGATTTCATATTGATATTATATCCTATAACCATACCTCTTCTCACTTGTGTAATTTTCTTGGCAAAAGCTCCAGTACCTTAAATAAAACTGATGATAATGGACATCTTTATCTTGTTCCTGATGTGTTAGGAGGCAAACTTTCAGTCTTTCATGATTAAGTTTAATGCTAGCTTGCTAAAAATGTTCTCTATAAATAGGCAATGAAAACTATGTTTAACACCTCATTCTATTCTATGTTATTATCCCTCCATGAAGGAAGGCCATATGAAGATAAAACAAAAGCAAAAATAAACTATTGAGACTACATTAAAATAGAGACGCTCTGCCAGCAAAGGAAACAATCAACAAAACTAAAAGATGACCTACTGAATGGGATGATATTTGCAAATGACTTATCTGATAAAGGCTTAGTATCCAAAATATATAAAGAAAATATACAACTCAACACCAAAATAACAAATAATCCAATTAAAAATGGGAAGAAGACATGAACAGACATTCCTCCAAAGAAGACATACAGATGGCCAAGAGACATGAAAAAATGTTCAACATTGCTTATCATCAGGGAGAAGTGAATCAAAACTGTAATTAGATATCACCTTATACCTTTCAGAATGGCTAAATCAAAAACACAAGGAACAACAAGGGTTGATGAGAATGTAGAGAAAAAGGAACCCTTGTGCACTGGTAGCAGAAATAAAAACTGGTGCTCTGTGGAAAACAGTTTTTCAAAGAATAAAAAATAGAATTGTCATATGATCAGTAATTACACTACTGGGAATTTATCCAAAGACTATGAGGACACTAATTAGAAAGGATATGTGCACCCCTATGTTTATTGAAGCATTATTTGCAATAGCCAAATTATGGAAACAGCCCAATGTCCACTGATAGATGAATGAATAAAGAAGATGTGGTACACACACAAAGTGTACACACACACAAAGGAATACTACTCAACCATAAAAAATTAAATCTTGCTGTTTCAACAACATGGATGGATCCAGAAATTATAATGCTAAATGAAATAAGTCAGTCAGGGAAAGACACATACCATATGATTTCATTCATATGGGAATTTAAAAAAAAAACAATACAAATGAAAAAAGAATAAAAAAGAAACAAGCCAAAAATAGACTATTAACTACAGAGAACAAATTAATGGTTATTAGAGGGGAGGTGGGGTGGAGGAAGTTGGGGGGGTGAATTAGGTGAAGTGGATTAAGAGTATACTTACCTTGATGAGCACTGAGTAACGTACAGAATTGTTGAATCACTCTATTTTACACCTGAAGCTAATTTAACACTGTATGTTAACTATACTGGAATTAAAATCTAATATATATGATATAAAAAATGATGAAGTCCAATTCTGCCTTTCAAACTCAGAGAAGTAACACCAAGGATACACAGGAAAGTTTTTCTCCAGAATAACATTACATTACTAATGATTTTATGGTTTAGATCATTTATTAACTGAACGTCCAACCCCAAAGTGTGAATTGATGTTGTCATCCTCTCCTACAAAATGATCACCGATCTGACTCCAAGTTAGTACCTAAAGAATCTACAAATCAAGCAGACACATGGGTTTCATTTCATTGTCTTTGAATTAAGAGCACTGAATTGAGTGTTTAAGAACATGATGTAGAAGCTTAATTTTTGGAGTTACCCAAGCCAGAATATGAAACAATGGAAGAAGGTATGGCTTCAAACCAAGCCTTAGCATTTATTCAACTTTCATCTATTATGTCAAAAATCTACATCCTCAAACAAAACAAATGAAGACAGCCCTACATCATCACAATTCTAGTATGAGCTATAGCAGTCATAGGAATGATTACAACCCTTACCTTCATTTTATTCGACATGAACATACAGTCTATTGAAAATTGGTGGCTTTATAAGGTGCTTAAAAAAGAGGGTCAAGGGAAGGCATAGAAGAGCTTCAAATTAAAGAGTGAAGAAGAGAAAGTAACATCAACAGAAATATGTTTATACAGATGGTGTAAGAATTTCATAATTTGGACTTGTTTAAATAGATTTGTATATATACAGGTATCAAAATTTATGCAGTAATAGGAATTAGCCTAATTACAAATAGAATTAAGGAATTATGTGTGTTTACTGATTGTAGGATATAAAAAACAGGCCAGCATCTTCACCTCACTTTCCTAGTAAACTCTTGCCCATATCTTACTCCTCCGTGGATAGGAAAAGTATCAGCTCTTAGGCTGATGCAAATCCCAATCTCAAGGAGAATTTTCTACACTCTTTCTCCAAAACTTCTAAGTTGAAATTGATACTTTTAGGATCATAAAAAATTAATTCTATCCCTTAGAATTGGTTATGCAATCATTTAGAAAGTAGAGAATGTCAGTATAGGAAATTAATATTCAATAATTAATTGAGAGAATTCTTGGTTTGAGTACATCACACAACAGTTCTGTGGACTGAGGTTGCCCTGAGGTTGTTAGACAATCATTTTGGGATAAAAAGGAAGACATTGATTAAAGACATGCTAAATAAATTTCTAAAACATAAACAAACCAATCTAGACTTCAGAAAACAAGCTATTCCTAGTACAGTCCAGCAGAAGTCAACGATTTTAATAGAACAGTTCCTTTTTACTACTGTGGGCAATGCAAGGGACAATATGTGTATATTATTTTTCCTATGAATTCAGCATCCAATGTCCTAGATACCAACCTATTTTCATGCTTCCCTTGCATTGCATGATTTATTCATGATTTGTACTATCAACCAGAATAGTTATATCATTTTTCAGGATTTTTTCTGACATTGCTCATCTTCCCTTTAAAGACTGATTCTTTTCACAATTCCTGGACTTTTTTTTTTTTTTTTTTTTTTGGTTGACATGGTAGTGTTGAGCTGCTGCAATCTCAGCAGTGTCTCAGTTAATGATAGCCTTCAGCTCAAAAATACTTCCTTTCTCCCCTTATCCTTTACTTGGAATTGCATACCTTTAATCCCCAAGCCTATTAGGCAAGAAGAGGGAAAAATGTCCTTTCCAGTAATGCAGTTCCAACATAAGGGTTAGAGAGTGGAAGAGCTGTGCATTTAGAGCAAGATACAATCTTGTAACAGAGTATGTGTAAACTTCCACATCAGTTCCTCCCCCCCTCACAAAAATCATAATATGGGTGGGTAAAATAGGAAACCAAACCAAACCAAATGGCGCTACCAAATCTCAGCTACAGGAGGAAAGCACTGTCTTTGACATGAATATTTGGGTACAGTGATTTTTCTCACAGACACATGGAATTAGTAATGTAAGGATATCCTCACACACAGACACACACACATGTAATCTTTCATTTATGCAAGCCAGCATAATTGTGATTCCCCTTGTACTGAAATAATATTCTTTTTAAAAAAGAAATAATATTCTTCAATATTTGTAGATAGTTCTGGTGATATCATTAATTTGTGTTAAAGTCTATCATCAGTTAAAACTAATTGAAAATACAAATATCTCTTAGAAGCTGCCAAAAGAAATTATGAATTCTATGAGATTTCAAGCTACAATTATGAGAAAAAAGTAGCAACATATCTCAGTCAGTACCTATAAAAATGGAAAATATTTTAAGTTGGGAAGATTGTTGGACTAGTTTTCTCTATGCTAAGGCAAGATTCTAACTAAAATTACATTTACTGGTCAATCTAAAACTTAAAATCTATTTTAGAAAATAGTCTCTGTATTAAAAAGACAGAAAAGAAAATGAATATATTGACGATATTCTGTGGGTCGTCAGTATGCAGAAGGTGTTAGTATATCAGAAAACCCTTTCCAGCAGATCTGGTGATGTTTTTGTAAAGACAGGAGGGAAGTTGATCTCTAATTTTTAAGCCCTACGAATGGAATGATTAAGAATTCTAATTTTCAGGGAAGGATAGGTCCACTTAAAACTAATAATGATAATGTTTTCAGACATATATTGCACAGTTGCCTTGCATTAGTGTAGGACTGAGCATTTTATATCTATTCTCACATGTCACTGCATATTCTAAGTGTTTGAGAACATGTGAGAAATCAGAATAATCTTTTACATTACTTACTTGAATCTAGTAAAACAGTTTTCTTTTTTTAAAGATTTTATTTGTTTATTTGACAGAGAGAAATCACACGTAGGCAGAGAGGCAAACAGAGAGAAAGAGAGAGATAGAGGGAAGCAGGCTCCCTGCTGAGAAGAGAGCGGGAACACAGGACTCAATCCCAGGACCCTGAGATCATGACCTGAGCTGAAGACAGAGGCTTAACCCACTGAGGCACCCAGGCACCCAAACAATTTCCTTTTTGATTCAGTTATTTCTCTCAAAAGGCTAGAAATGAAACTCAGAAGTGATGGTTTTAAGTTAATGTCATCAGAGGGTGCAGGTAAGACTGAGACATAATTAAAAGATATGTCTTCCTCTAAATGAAAACTCTGAAGTGTAATTGGCTTGATATATTTGAATTCAGAGTCTATTAGTATTAAATTATCTAGATAATTTTAAGATTCTATTTCATATTTTGCCTAACAATAAGATGTATTCTATAATAATACTGGTCATCATTTGTATAAAACATGGTAAGATGTTTTGTGTAGTGAGTATGGAGGGATGTAATTAACACAAATTATGTTAGACTTGTATCTAAATCCTTGCAATAATTTTGCATTCCAATTTTGTATTTCTATATTTCATGAGAATGCACTAAGCATACTTTATTTCAAATGTTTCCTGTTACCTTTTATATAAATATCTCATGGACCCACCATAATTTCTTCCATTTCTTCTAACTCTTCTGCTATGCAGAGAAAATTCTATGTATATTTATTTGTTTACCAGTTATTATATGGAATGCCCACTATGTGGGCAACACTGTGTTACATGTTTCAAAGACTGAGAAAATAATTAAGACCAGCCACTTGTCCTTCAAAGGCTTACAGTGAATCCAACTCTCTGCTTAGAAGGAAATAAAGAATAATGTGCATATTGTGAGGGTTAGTGTTGCTAGTAAGTGTCACACACACCTTCTTATTAGCTCTGAGTTTGTCTTCCAGGTGTGTGTGATTGTATTGGATAATCTTACAATCATCCATTTTTACATTATAGCCCTTAATACACTATAAGCTTTCAATCTGCTAAAGCAGACCATTAACTGAAGCATCAGCACTGCTTGAAAGGCAGTTATAAAACTCAGATATAAAGTCTTTATTACCCCAGTGGAATAAAAATAGAGGGGGAGAATAAAATCCTTTCCCCCAATTTCTAAGCAGTGTTATACAGAACACTTCAGAAGTTTCATGAGGTCTTTCAAAGTCAAGTGTAATAAAAAATGCAGAAAGCTGGGTGGCTTAGTGGGTTAAGAAACTGACTCTTGATTTCAGCTCAGGTCACGAGCTCAGGGCCTTGAGATGAAGCCCCAAATCAGGCTCTGCACTCCACGAGAAGTCTGCTTAAGACTCTTTTTCCTTCTGCCTCCATACCTTCCCCTCTCTCATACTTTCTCTCTCTCTGTCTTTAAATTTAAAAAGCTTTAAAAAAATAATGGGACAACTTGCATATTCTTCTTAAAATTGTGAAGTTTATCTCTAACTTATATCCTTCAGGTGGTGAAACTATTGTGAATTTCATGCCCTCCATTTTTCTTCCTAATAACTTTTCAAGTTTTTAGATGCCAAGACAAATGATTTATCTCACTGATTAATCAGACATTCTGGGATGATTCTGTAAAGGCCCAGGATCAAAAGCTTGAGCCATACCTAGCATGAAACTGTTCTTCTCAAGTCTATTCATGCTCAACGGCCTAGCATATCAAATGATTCAGACCACAACTGGAGGATTATAATAAGTGTGTTGAATAATGAAAAATAGTATAAATACCTAAAAATTCAAAAGTGAATCAGAATTTTTTAAAGTATTTTCTTATAAAAACATTGTACTTGGGGCACCTGGGTGGTTAGTTGGTTAATCATCTGCCTTCAGCTCAGGTCATGATCCCAGGCTCCTGGAATCAAGATCCGCATCAGGCTCCCGCTTCTCCCTCACCCTCTGTTACTCCCCCTGCTTGTGCTCTCTCACTTGCTCTCGCTCTCTCTTTCTCAAATAAATAAATAAAATCCTAAAAAAATCAAATTGTACTTAATTCAAGAAAAGAAATAGAAAAAAATACATTATTTCAGGTCACTGTGGTGCTTTGTTAAAACATAGCTGGCTCAACATTGATTGAAATCTGAAGTTAACTTATTTTGAGTGTTGCAAATGTATGAAATAACTCAATTTGTAAGAAATTAATGGAGATGTATAAAGAACTTCTCAAACTCAACACCCAAAATTCAAATGATCAAGTCAAAAAATGGGCAGAAGACATGAACAGACAGACACTTCTCCAAAGAAGACACAAAAATGACTACCAGATACATGAAAAAATGTTCAAAATCATTAGCCACCAGGGAAATTCAAATCAAAAGCAGACTGAGATACCACCTTACACTAATTAGAATGGCAGAAATGTATAAGGCAAAAAACAACAAATGTTGGAGAGGTTGTGGAGAAAGGGAAACCCTCTTACACTGTTGGTGGGACTGCAAGGTGGTGCAGCCTCTTTGGAAAACTGTATGGAGGTTCCTCAAAAAGCTAAAAATAGAGCTAACCTATGACCCAGCAATTACACTACTGGGTATTTACCCCAAAGATACAAATGTAGTTAAAAGAAGGGCCATATGTACCCCAATGTTCATAGCACCAATAATCATGATAGACAAACTGTGGAAAGACTGAGATGCCCTTCAACAGATGAATAAAGAAGATGTGGTGTATATATATATAATGGAATATTACTCAGCCATCAGAAAGGATGAATACTCAACATTTGCATCAATATGGATGGAACTGGAGGGGATTATGCTAAGTGAAATAAGTAAAGCAGAAATTATTGTCATATTATTATCATATGGTTTATTATCATATGGTTTCACTTATTTGTAGAGCATAAGGAATAGCATGGAGGACATTAGGTGAAGAAAGGAAAAAATGAAGGGGAGAATCAAAGAGAGAGACAAACCATGAAAGACTATTTACCCCGGGAAACAAACTGAGGGTTTTGGAGTGGAGGAGGTTAGGGAGATAGGTTAGCCTGGTGATGGGTATTAAGGAGGGCATGTAATGCATTGAGCACTGGGTGTTCTATGCAAACAATGAATCATGGAACACTACATCAAAACTAATAATGTGCTGTATGGTGACTAACATAATATAATAATAAAGAAAACATAAGAACAAAAAAAAAGAAATAAATGGAAATCAGGAGCACCTATACAATTGGGGAATATACAGAATACAGTTGCTACTATAATATTCATAATAGGCTGAAAGCTTATACTTGAAGAAAAGAAGAGAGAGGAAAATAAGAAACCTCCTTCCTTACGTCTCTAGTCCTAACTTCTAACATGACTTGAGTAACCTCTTGTAATTATATTCAACAAGCATAAGCTGGTGGCTAATGGAGCACATCATGGGTTTTTTTTTTTTTGTTTGCTTGTTTGTTTGTTTTGGATAATACAATAATATAAGAAAGTGATAGTTCATTTAGACCAGGCAAAACATTTTATCTATTTCCCCACTGCTCTCAACTTTCCCTATTGTGTTATATCTGACATTATTACCTACTTCTAACATCTATATTTACATAAGTTTGCTTCTTCTCTATTTTCCATTTAAAATTCTGAATTCTATAGCTACTGAAGTAGCCCAAATACTGAAGCTTTCATTCTCTTTCATAACTGTGTTTTGTCTTATCCTTTCCACTATTTGAAAGTCTTTAATCCATTCTCAAAGTACTTACTCCAGATGAGCTGGGCTAACTATAATTACTTTTTCATGTCTCAGTTCAATGACTACACCAATGTGCCTCTGTGGCTTAGTTACTCTACTCTTTGCTACAGTTCGAATGTTTGTGTCCCCCTTCCCAAAGTCATATGTTGAAATCCTAACCCCTAAAGCTGATAATAATATGAAGTGGAGCCTTTGGAAGGTGTTTAGGTCATGAAGGTGGAGCCATCACCTCATGAATGGAATTAATTATCTTATAGAAAAGACCCCAGAGATGTCCCTGCCCCTTACACCATGTGAGGACACAGCAAGAAGCCACCACCAATGACCCAGAGTGCAGGCCTTCACCAGACATAGAATCTTCCAGCTCTTTGAACTTGGACTTCCCAGCCTCCAGAACCATAAGAAATAAGGTAACCAGTCTCTGCTATTTTGTTATAGTAGCCTGAATGGGCTAAGATGAGATTTGCGTCCATAGGTCCTTACATTTAATTCAGAAAATTATTTGCAGTCTAATTTTTATATTTCTTGTATATGAATTTGAAATGTACATACTTATGCAACTTGCCCCATCTCTAAATTCTCAAAATCAAATATAGTACCTGGAACGCAGTGGATGATCATAAATATTGCTTTATAAATAACAAATATCCATTCATTCTATCAAATTCACTCAAGTCCTGATTTTACTCATCAAAATGTAAATGGCAATAAAAATATTAGGAACTCTCACAAAGAATCAAGGAACAAAACAAAACAAAACAAAACCTCCTGGTGCTAATAAGTAATTATAGAAAATTGTAGTATATAAAGTTAATAAACAAAAGTCAATTTCCTTCCTATATATTAGCAATGAAAAATTGGGATTAAAAATTTGAAAACATAGTGCCATTTATATGAGCAAGAAAAACAAAAAAATGTTTAGGCATAATTCTAACAAAATATGTACAAGTTATACAGGAGAAACACTATAAAAACATGATAAAAGGAATAAAAGAAAATCCAAATAAGTGGAGAGATATACTATGTTCATTGATGGAAGACTCAGTAGTGTTAAGGTATCCGTTCTTCCCAACTTGATCTACATATTCAAACTAAATCCCACCAAATTACTATTGACAAACTGATTTTAAAATTTATAGAAAAAACTTATAGGGACCTCTAATAGATAAAAGAAGTAAATCAGAAGACTAACAACAGCCAGCTTAAACATACTACATTACAGTAATCAAGACAGTGTAAAACTGGGAAAAGTACAAACAAATAGACCAGTGGAACATAATAGATAACAGCAAAATAAACAAATACACATAATGTCAATTTATCTTTGAGGGAAAAAAAAGGCTACTTAATGAAGAAAAATTATCTTTTTAACAAATGGTGCTGGAACAACTGGACATCCACATGCAAAAACAAAAACCAAAAAACCAAAACCTTGACACAAACTGTGTATCTCATAAAAACTAACTCAGTATGGATCACAGGTCTAAATGTAAGCCCAAATCTATAAAATGCCTAAAAGAAAACATAGGAGAAAATGTAGCTGACTTTGGGTTTGGTAATAATTTATTAGATACAAGGTAAAAAACACGATACATGAAAAAGAATTGGTAAGTTAAACAGCATTAAAATCAAAAAGTTCTCCTCTGCAAAAGATACTGTTAGGAGAATCAAAGGACAACCCAAGATTGGGAGAAAATTTTTTCAAAACGCACATATGATAAAAAAAAAAAAAAACCCTGATATTCAAGATAGACAAAGAACTTTTAAATCTCAACAATAAGTAAACAATACAATTTAAAAATAAGCAAGAGATTGGAACAGATACTTCACCAAAGAAGATATGCAGATGGCACATAAACAGGAAAGACGTTCAACATCACATGTCATTAGGGAATTACAAATTAAAACAAAGTGGTATCACTACATATCTATTAAAATTGATTAAAATCCAAAACAGTGTAACATCAAATGCTGGTAAGAAAGTAGAGCAATGGGAGGTCTCATTCATTAACATTGAGAACGCAGAAATGGTAGAGCCACCTTGGAAAACAGTTGGTTCAGTTTTTTTGTTTTGTTTTGTTTTGTTTTTATTTATTTATTTTTTTAAGATAAACATGCTCTGTGCAAAACCTCACTGGACTTTTTATTGGTGTTGTATTGAATCTGTAGATAACTTGGTTAGCATGGAAATTTTTACCATATTAATTTTTTCAATCTATGGGCTTAAAATATGTTTCCATTTATTTGTATCTGAAATTTCTTTCATCAGTGTTTTACAGTTTTCGGGATACAGATCTTTTACCTTCTTGGTTAAGTTGATTTCTAAGTATTTTATTATTTTTGATGTTATTATAAATTGGGCTTATTTTCTTGGTTTCTTTCTCCAATGGTTCCTTGTGGCATATATACACAACCAATGTATGTTGATTTTGTAACATGCAATTTTATTAACTTTATTTGTTTTAATTTTGTGTGTATGTGTGTGTGTAGTCTAGAGGGTTTTCTATATATAAGATCATGCCATCTGCAGAGACATCTTTACTTTTCACTTTAGAGTTTGCATAAATTTGATTTCTTTTTCTTGCCTAATTGCTCTGGCCTAATTGCTTCAGTACTCTGCTGAATAAAAGTGAGCACATTTGTCTTGTTTCTGACCATACAGAAAAAGCCTTTTACCTTTTTACTATTAAGTTCAATGATAGCTGAGGGCTTGTCACATACTGCCTTTATCATTTTGAGGCATATTCCTTTTATATTCAATTTGTTGAGAGTTTTTCTCATAAAAGGATGCTGAATTTTGTCAGATGCTTTTTCTGCCTCTGTTGAGATGCTCAGAGGATTTTTACCCTTTATTCTGTTAATGTGCTGTTTTACATTGACTGATTAGCTATGTTGAACCATTCTTTTTTTCTTAATTAATTTATTTTTTTCAGCATAACAGTATTCATTGTTTTTGCACCACACCCAGTGCTCCATGCAATCCGTGCCCTCTATAATACCCATCACCTGGTTCCCCCAACCTCCCACCCCCCCCCACCCTTTCAAAACCCTCAGAATGTTTTTCAGAGTCCATAGTCTCTCATGGTTCACCTTGCCTTCCAATTTCCCCCAACTCCCTTCTCCTAACTCCCCATGTCCACCATGCTATTTGTTATGCTCCACAAATAAGTGAAACCATATGATAATTGACTCTCTCTGCTTGACTTATTTCACTCAGCATAATCTCCTCCAGCCCCATCCATGTTGCTACAAAAGTTGGGTATTCATCCTTTCTGATGGAGGCATAATACTCCATAGTGTATATGGACCACATCTTCCTTATCCATTCGTCCATTGAAGGGCATCTCGGTTCTTTCCACAGTTTGGCAACCGTGGCTATTGCTGCTATAAACATTGGAGTACAGATGGCCCTTCTTTTCACTACATCTGTATCTTTGGGGTAAATACCCAGTAGTGAAACTGCAGGGTCATAGGGAAGTTCTATTTTTAATTTCTTGAGGAATCTCCATACTGTTTTCCGAAGAGGCTGCACCAACTTGCATTCCCAACAACAGGGAAGAGGGTTCCCCTTTCTCCACATCCCCTCCAACACATGTTGTTTCCTGTCTTGCTAATTTTGACCATTCTAACTGGTGTAAGGTGATATCTCAATGTGGTTTTAATTTGAATCTCTCTGATGGCTAGTGATGATGAACATTTTTTCATGTGTCTGATAGCCATTTGTATGTCTTCATTGGGGAAGTGTCTGTTCATATCTTCTGCCCATTTTTTTATATGATTATCTGTTTTGTGAGTGTTGAGTTTGAGGAGTTCTTTATAGATCCTGGATATCAACCTTTTGTCTATACTGTCATTTGCAAATATCTTCTCCCATTCCGTGGGTTGCCTCTTTGTTTTCTTGACTGTTTCCTTTGCTGTGCAGAAGCTTTTGATTTTGATGAAGTCCCAGAAGTTTATTTTGGCTTTTGTTTCCTTTGCCCTTGGAGACATATCTTGAAAGAAGTTGCTGTGGCTGATATAGAAGAAATTACTGCCTATGTTCTCCTCTAGGATTCTGATGGATTCCTGTCTCACGTTGAGGTGTTTTATCCATTTTGAGTTTATCTTTGTGTACAGTGTAAGAGAATGGTCAAGTTTCATTCTTCTACATATAGCTGCCCAGTTTCCCCAGCACCATTTATTGAAGAGACTGTCTTTTTTCCAAATGGAATTGATTAGGGCCAAGCTAAAAGCGACAAGACAGGATGTTCACGATGTTAGGGCAGAGCTAAAAGCTACCAGGGCTGAGGTTCACAATGCTCTCAATGAGTTCCAATCTAACCTAAATTCTCTCAAAGCAAGGGTAACTGAGACAGAAGATAGAATTAGTGATCTGGAGGACAAACAGATTGAGAGAAAGGATCAAGAGGAAGCCTGGAACAAACAGCTTAGAAACCATGACAACAGAATCAGGGAAATAAATGATGCCATGAAACGTTCCAATGTCAGAATTATTGGAATCCCTGAAGGGGAGGAGAAAGAAAGAAGTCTAAAAGATATAGTGGAACAAGTTCTTCATGAAAATTTTCCCAATCTCGTGAATGGAACCAGTGTTCATGTACTAGAGGCCGAACAGTCTACACCCAAGATTATAGATTCCAGAAAAACATCAAGACACCTGATAGTCAAATTGAGGAATCATAATTGTAGGTATTATCTCTTGAAAACCGCTAGGACAAAGAGGCTCCTAACTTACAGAGGAAAGCCCATCAGAATAATGCCAGACCTGTCCACAGAGACCTGGCAAGCCAGAAAGGGCTGGCAAGATATATTCAGGGCACTAAATGAGAAGAACATCAAGCCAAGAATACTTTATCCAGCAAGACTGACATTCAAAATGGATGGAGAGATAAAGAGTTTCCACGACCGGCAAGGCTTAAAAGACTTATGCAACCACCAAGCCAATACTGCAGGAAATATTAAGGGGGGGTTCTATAAAAGAGGAAAAATCCTAAGAATATTATTGAACAGAAATATAAAGACATTCTACAGAAAGAAAGACTTCAAAGGTAACACTATGTCAATAAAAACTTATCTATTAATAATCACTCTCAATGTGAATGGCCTAAACGCACCCATAAAATGGCACAGGGTTGCAGATTGGATAAAATGACAGGACCCATCCATATGTCTACAAGAGACCCATTTTGAACCTAAAGATACACCCAGACTGAAACTGAAGGGATGGAGAAGCATTTTTCATGCCAATGGGCCTCAAAAGAAGGCTGGGGTAGTGATTCTCATATCAGATAAATTAGATTTTAAACTAAAGACTGTAGTCAGAGATACAGAAGGACACTACATAATCCTTAAAGGGACTATCCACCAAGATGATCTAACAATCATAAATATCTATGCCCCCAATATGGAAGCATCCAATTACATAAGAAAACTGTTAATCAAGATAAAGAGTCATATTGATATGAATACATTAATAGTAGGAGATCTTAACACGCCTCTCTCAGAAATAGACAGATCATCAAAGCATAAAATCAATAAAGACACAAGAGCATTGAAGGACACATTGGACCAAATGGACCTCATTTATATATGTTGAACCATTCTTATATCCCAGTGTAAATGCCATATGATCATGATGCATGATTCTTCTGTGATGTTGAATTTAGTCTGCCAATATTTTGTTGAGATTTTTGAACCTATGTTCATCGGGAATATTGGACCTGTAATTTTCTTTTCTTATATTGTCCCTGTCTAGTTTTGGTATAAGGGTAATCCTGGCCTCACAAAATGAGTTCGAAGTGTTGCTTCTTCTGCAGATTTTCCACAGATATAGAAAGAACAACCCTAAAATTGATATGGAACCATGAAATAACCTGAGTAACTAAAGAAATCTTGAGCAAGAAGAATGCAGCTGGATATATCATACATCCTGATTTCAAATTATATTACGAATCTAGAATAATAAAAAAGGTACAACATTGGCAGAAAAATAATCATATCAACCAATGGAATGGAATAGACAGCCCAGACATAAACCCAGGCATATATGGTCAACTAACTTTTGAACAGAGATGCCAGAAATATATAACAGGAAAAGAATAATCTTCTCAATAAATGGTATTGGGAAGACCGGATATCCATGTGCAAAAGAATGAAATTATCTTCCATCATATACAAAATCAACTCAAAATTGATTAAAGACATAAACATATCGAGGGAAAAGCTCTTTGACATTGATTTGTTTTTCTTTTTTTAAAATTTGTTATATTTTTTATGTTGCTCTTGACAATGGTATTTTAGAATGACAAAGCACATGCAACAAAAGCAAAAATAGATAAGTGAGACTACATCAAACTAAAAAGTTTCTGTACAGCAAAGGTAACAAAATAACAAATCAACATAAAATAATCAACAAACTAAAAGGCCAACCAAAGGAATGGGAAAAAATATTTGCAAATCATAAATAAGGACTTAATATTCAAAATATAAAAGGAACTCATCAAACTTGACAGCAAAAGAACATATAAGTCAATTGAACAAATGAGCAAACGACCCAAGTAGACAACTTTTTCCAAAGAATGCGTATAAATGGTCAACAAGAATATGAGAAAAAGCTCATTATCATTAGTCATCAGAGACATGCAAATTATAACCACAATGATATACCACTTCACACCTCTTTAGGATGGCTGCTATAAAAATATCAAAAGATAGCAAGTGTTAAAGATAAGGAGAAACAGGAATCCTTAGACATTGTCAATTTGATTTGATACATCTGTTATGAAATACAGTATGAAATTCCCTCCAAAATGGTACAGATATAACTACTGTATTATCGAGAAATCCTATTCTGAGTATATATTCAAAGGAAATAAAATCACTATCTCAAAGAGATACACATATTCACATATTCATTGCAGCATTATTCACAGTAACCAAGATATTGAGACAACTTAAGTGTTCAAAGTATTCATTAACGGATGAATGAATAATGGAAAACACACACACACACAGAATATTATTCAACCTTAAAAAAAGAAGGAACTTCTTCCATTTGCACATGGATGGAGCAATATGCTAAATGAAATACGCCAGACACAGAAAGACAAATACCGCATGATCCTACTTAACATGCAGAATATAAAAAAGCCAAACTCATAGAAACAGAGAATATAATGGTGGTTACCAGGAAGAAGGAAAAGAAAGGAGCTGGTGGAGCAGAGAATATTTTTAGGGCAGTGAAACTATTCTGTATAGTTCTATAACATTAGATACAAAACATAATCCATGTATCAAATACATAATGCCCAAATCAGAACTGTAAAACAGAAAGTAAACTATGAACTTTTAATTAATAATAATGATTGATATTGGCTTATCAATTGTGACAAACATATCACTTTAACATAAGATAATAATAGAGGGAAATATGTGAGAGAAAGGAAGAAGTATATGAAAATTATATTTTCAACTTCTATAAACCTAAAATTGCTCTTGAAATATCTATTAAGTTTTTTAAAAAGAGGGTTCTGAGGCACAAAGAAATTAATATTCACAAGTGGAAATAATATATACAAGAAATTAATACTAAAAGACATACTGAAGCCATTGCATTTTAAAGAAAGTAAGATCATTAGGAAATTGTGGTATTCTTGTAGGCAATGGGACAAAAATTGGTTCATGAGAATAAGCAGGGTTGTAAAACCCATCGAAGAAAGAGAAGGATGTCCCAGACACAGAGGAGAACATAAAATTTATTATTAAAACCATTAAATTCTTAAAAAAATCATTTAGTTCTATATATTTTATTTTTTAATTTTTTTGAGTATAGTTGACACACAATGTTACACTAGTTTCAGGTATACAACATAGTGGTTTGACAAGTTTATACATTATGCTATGCTCACCTCAAGTGTAGCTATCATTTGTCACCATACAGTGCAATTATAATACCACTGACTATATTCCTTATGCTGTGCCTTTTGTTCCCATGCCTTATCCATTCCATAACTGGAAGATTCTATTTCCCACTTCCCCTCACCCATTTTGCTCATACCCCCACCTCCCTTCCTACTGGCAACATTTGTTCTCTATGTATAGGTCTGATTCTGCTTTTCATTTATTTATTCATTTGTTCTTTTAGAGTCCACATGAGTGAATTCATATGGTATTTCTTTCACAGTCTCACTTATTTCACTCAGTATAACAACTTACCCTCTAAGTCTATTCATCTTGTTGTAAATGACATTATCTAATTATTTTTGTGGCTGCATAATATTCTTCTGTGTGTGTGTGTGTCTGTGTGTGTCTGTGAACCCCATCTTCTTTCTCCATCTGTCTAGCAATGGACGCCTTGGTTGCTTCTGTACCTTGGTTATTGTAAATGGTGCTGCAGTTAGCATAGGGATGCATCTACCCTTTCTAATTAGTGCTTCCATTTTGTTTGGATAAATAACCAATGGAATTATTGCATCATGTGGTACTCCTATTTTTACTTTTGTGACAAAACTCCATACTGTTTTCCACAGTGGCTGCACCAATCTACATGCCCATCAATAGTATATGAGGGTTCCCTTTTCACCACATCCTTGCCAACACTTGCTAATTTCTGTCTTTTTTATTTTAGCCATTCTGATAGGTATAAGGTGATAGCTCACTGTGGTTTTGATTTGAATTTTCCAGATGGTAAGTGATGCTGAGCATCTTTTCATGCATCTCTTGGCCATCCATTGTCTTTGGGAAAATGTCTATTCTGGTCTTCAGCATATTTTATTTTTGCTGTTGAATTGTATAATTTTTTTTACATATTTTGGATATTAACCACTTGCCATATATGTCCCAAAGAAAATGAATAGCTAAAGCAATCTTGAAAAAGAAAAACAAAGGTGGAGCTTTCACAATCCCAAATTTCAATGTACATTACAAAGCTGTAGCAATCAAAATAGTATCGTACTGGCACAAAAATAGACTCACTGATCACGGGACAGAATAGAGAGCTCAGAAATAAACCCACGCTTATACGGTCAATTAATCTATGACAAAGAAGGCAAGAATATACAATGGGGAAAAGACAATGTGTTTAATATAAATGGTACTGGGAAAACTGGACAGCCACATGCAAAAGAATGAAACTTGACCTTACAACATACACAAAAATAAACTCAAATATGAGACCTGAATCCATAAAAATCCTAGGAAACGTGGAGTAATTTCTCTGACATTGACCCTAGCAACATTTTTCTAGATATGTCTCCTGAGGCAAGGGAAGTAAAAACAAAACTAAACTAATAGGACTTCATCAACATAAAACACTTTTGTACAGCGAAGGAAACCATCCACAAATCCAAAAGGCAATCCACTGAATGGGAGAAGATATCTGATTTGCTTTATTTTACGCATAGCTATGAAGCAATACACTCAGCCTAAAAATAAACCTGAATTTCAAAAGTATGCTTTGTTATTTTTTAGTCCCAATCTACTGGAACTGAATGTGTCAACAAAAAATTTTGCTCACTGTCTTTCTCCAGAGTAGATGTAGTACAAACATCTCAGGGTGTATACTTTTTGGAATATTAGAACAAATTTTTGGTTTTTCCTATGTTCTCTTCTCTTGAGTGGATGGGATAGAATTTGAAAGGAATATCCATATATAAACATGGAAATAAAATGCATTACTGAGGAAGGGAATAACAATTTTTCAGGTGTTCATTAAATGTGTAGCTTCTACATAGGGGAAAGTTTGATATCAACACAGGTACCATAGACTCGTCATATGCTTGATTTAAATTAAACATTGAACTAAATAAATAGATGTGGAAATATAGTTTTAGTAAATATATTTGTATTCATTTTGGCCCTAACAATAGTACATTTAAAAATATTCACAAAATGAACACAATTAATGTGACTGCATTTTACCATTTGAATCAGATTAATGCTGGTTACACTAAAGAACATTTCTTGATCTAATGTAAAAATCAAGCATGAGAGAAACTGCAGTCATCAATACTTTGCTATAATTATATTCCTTTAAAATATTAATAATATAAAATAACAAAATATTGTAAAATCAGGGACTCAGATGACAGCTAACATCATTTTCATTCAGTACTCTACTAGATATCCTAGCAATTGAAATAAGACCTATAAACTACAGACAAGGTGAACAATTTGGAAAGGAAGGAAAATACTGTTGCTATCCATAGCTGATATGATTACTTACATTAAAAATAATCCATAAGATAAATTATTTAATTACAAAGAAAGTTCTAGCTTTGTTGCTAAATTAAAGATCAGTATGAAAATTTAATTATACTTTATATACCACCCACAGTTAGAAAATGTTATTAAAAATACATGCCAATAATAATATTAGTACATAATATAAATTATCAGGAATGCGTCTATCAAAGCTATCAAGACCTTTATGTAAGTACTACAAAATTACTGTAAAATATATTAAAGGAAGCTTACATAAATATATGGTATTATATATGATTATTCCTGTATATTATATTATATTCTGTTACATATAGTTTATGAATAGGGAGATTCAATATATTAAAAACATTTCACCTCCCCAGATTCATTTAAAAAAAATCAATGCAATCCCAATTAAAAAGGACATTTTTTGAACTTATCAATCTGATAATGAAACAGACATCAGGAAGCTAATGTCTGAGAATAGTAGAAACACTCCTATTATAGAAGAACTGGGAGGGGGGCCCTGGGTGGCTCAGTGGGTTAAAGCCTCTGCCTTAGGCTCAGGTCATGATCCCAGGGTCCTAGGATCGAGCCCCACATCGGGCTCTCTGCTCAGCGGGAAGCCTGCTTCCCTTCCTTTCTCTCTCTGCCTACCTGTGATCTCTGTCTGCCAAATAAATAAATAAATAAATCTTTAAAGAAGACGAAGAAGAACCAGGAAGACAAACTCTTCTTGATTTCTAGAATTATGATAAAGTTGAATTTATAAAACATCTGTCTGATCTTAGCAGAGACAAAGAAAAAGGACCAGAAACCAGCACAGAAAGCTGGGAAATAGACCTAAATAAACTCAGAAGGATAATATGTAAAGATCTGACACTGAAAAACAGGGAGTAGATTATATACCTTTTAATAATTCTGGGACAACCGATTATCTATACAGAAAAAAGTTTGTTGTTGTTTGTTGTTGTTGTTGTTGTTGTTTTTAAAGATTTTATTTATTTGTGAGAGAGAGAGCGCTCAGGCCGACAGAGTGGCAGAGGGAGAAGCAGGCTCCCTGCGGAGCAAGGAGCCCGATGTGGGACTCGATCCCAGGACGCTGGGATCATGACCTGAGCTGAAGGCAGCCGCTTAACCAACTGAGCCACCCAGGCGTCCCTATACAGAAACAAGTTTTAATAAAATTCCTCACTGCGTCTTTAACAAAGACCAATTCTAGATGGAACAAGGTGGGATTTATTTCATTTAGGTTAGATAAATGTAAATTAAAAAACACTCTGAAGCTAAGTATACAGGACATATTTAGCAATGCGGGTTGGGATGATTTTTTAAAGCATTATACAAAAATAAAAAGCATTAAAAAAGATGTTTGATACATTGAAGAACTTCTTTTTATTAAAAATAAACAACATAGTAAGTGTAGAAAGACAAGCCCCAAACTGGGAGGTGATATTTGCAATACATTGAGTGAGAACGTTGAGTTCGGAATATAAAGAACCCTACAAACCAATGGGAATAAAGTCAGTCTACACCAAAAATGACCAAATGTTTTATAAATATGAGGAAAAAAACCCAAGAGGAAAAAAGACGCTCTGTTTTATTACTAACCAGGGAAATGTAAATTAAGACCACTTTTAGTTTCATTTCATCCACGAAAAATTGGTAATATTCAAAAAGTCAAACAATATTGGTTTATTAATTGTGAGAAACGTACCACACTGACGTAACATTTTATAAAAGAGAAAATGGGAGGGGTGGAGTACAGAGCCTTCTCTGTACTATCTCTGCAATCTTCTTATTAATATAAAACTATTCTAACATAAGTATTTTTTATAAGTGGAGCAAAAAAAAACACCAATATGAAGGACATGAAGGTTTCCTTGTTTGATTCTATTTTCATTGAACATGAAACAGTTCAAACCATCACTTTTTCAGGGAAACCTTTCCTGGCCTTGGATGATTTCCACTTATTCTGTCATATCCTCTCATAGCACAGTGTTTTCATGGTATACTTTCAGCTTCATATTTATTTCAGTAATCAATTGATTAATATTTGCTTTATCCACTAGATGGTAAGCTCCAAGAAATCAGACATAGTATTTGCTATCCATCACCATGAAAGCTTCAGGATCTGGCACAGACCCTACTTAATAAAGATCTGTGAATGAATGTAAGAACCCAGAAAAGGGAACAGAGTGATTTTAAGAGCAGAGGTTTTTGTCTTGTTCATTCAGACATGTAGCAGCCGATGTTTCTAGGGAAGAGTACAAAGAGCTACAGAGAGAAAGTTTGTGCCTGTGCCAGTTGAAGCAGGGCAAATGCTAAAATGATTTTCACAATTCTTTTGTCCCCTGTAGGTTAATTGACTTTTGCTATAGTGGCACTGATTGCCCGCAGACTGAAAAGTTGAAGCAAGAAATACCAGGTTCCAGGACATAGTCCTTGAGTGGGGAACTAATGCGCAAGTAAGACACAGGTTTCCATTACATTCTTGGATAGATATAATTAATGGACAGGAAGCTATAACACTATAGCTTGTTGTCATCTCAAAACTAAAGGTTGTTACCTCCATAATCTTCGAGGAACCACCCTTAGGAAGCACAGTACCTATTTTTAGGATGCTTTATCCAAACATTCTAAAATTTCATTGATTAGCATTGGACTTTTTTTTTTTTTAAGTGAGCACTGTATGTAAAATTAGAGTTCAAGAAACTCCTTTGTAGTGGACCTTAGGATGTAAACGGATGGAAATATAAATGTGTGATCCTAAAAAATACTATGTCTTGGTTTTGGTAGAAACTCTTTTTATCTACAGGCATGTTTGCAATTAAGTTGTATTTGAAGTCATTCTGGTGACTTCTCTTGCCGTTTATGGCTTTTAGTGTAATTCCAAAAAATAAATCCATCCCCTCAACAGTACTTGAACAATCCTAAGAATTATTATGCATTTTTACTCTCTACTCATAAAAAAATGGAACATAAACAGCTACATTTTTTTATAATTCATAGTAACTACATGAGACTAGTATGCCTTTAAATTTAATCGGGATTCACTTTCTCCAGGACACCCTTGTTGGAAGGCAAGGAATTTGCATGTTTAGAAATGATACATTGTGCTAAAGCAGGAAGTGATGCTTTATGCCAGAAAATCATTCCAGAAGTGAACCGTTAAAGGCATTAGGATCTGTAATACGAGTCATTGCCTGATGGATCTTTAAGCTTCAAAACCCTGTTTTAAAGTTGCAAAGGCAGTTTGTGGGTTTTCTTTTTCTAATCCTTGGACTTCAAAATGAATTCAGCTTCTTTGGGGGCTATTGAATTTGGAACTGTGTCCTGTTCCCAGGGCACACCTCAGTTCCTAAAGTGTCTGCACATACACACATGTGTGCATGACTCTCTGTGTTCCAGTAAAGATGCTGAGGATTTCTACTATTTGTGATAGTAGAAATCCAGGTCAACTCTGCTTTCAAATATGCACATGTAATCTTTTGAACAGGCATTGTTATTTGAGCATCACTGATTCAGAAAACATCAATTGAATGTTGCTGCAAAGCAAATCTTCTTGCTTTCTGTGTCCCATCAACCAGGAATGATTAGTTCTCCAGGTTTGCAGACTCTTAGAAATAGGATACAAATTCAAGGAGTAGGAATCTTCTTTTGAAATATAATCCCGATCACAAACCCATCTCTCCAGACAATATTTAGTTCAGTGGGGGTCTGTTAAATCTAGCTGTGTCTGCAAGGCTGCTCCAGGTTGAATTTCTGCTGCTTCGAAAAGAATTCCGATTAGCACTGATTTCCAATAACCTGAAAATCTATAACGCCTCCCTACAGGCTCAAGTCGAGGGTGGCAAACCTTGGTTAGCTTTTCTGCACCTGGCTTCTTTTAGAAGCCTAGAAAAGCATATTTCCATAGAGTGGGAAGAAAGCCAAATGCACTCTAAGCAAGTCATAAGGGTAAGGCTTACTATTTCCAGAGGATTGGAATTTTCTATGACCTGAAAATGAAAATCAAAATAACATCTGAGCATCCTCATGCGTTTGATAGTAACACTTGGCTAGTCTTTGATGGAATTGGGTCACTGCCCTTAAGGATTAACTCTAAACTGGAGACAATATATATTCAAAGAACTTATATATCTTTTTTTTTATTTGTTTTTTTTTTGGGGGGGTGCAGATTTCAGTGAAACTGAATCTATGGGAAATATAATTTTATTTCTCAGGCTTTGAAATCTAAATCCATACCTTATAAACTGAGTTCTTTAAAGTTTTAAAAATTGACAAGATTCTAAGAAATGAAATGCAGCTGAAACAAAACATCTCTCTTAATGCAGGCTTGGCCAAGGTAGTAGCAATCGATAACCCAAATTTAAAAGCTTTCTTGACAATGTGTAGGACCTACATTTTATCTCTCTTATAAACTTGAGGTGCTATTTAATAATCCCTGTGCCAGCTTTAAAAATATCCATTAATATAGGATCAAAAGACATTCTTGCTCTTATATATTTTTTACTTCCTTTCAACTATTTATTTTCCTTAAGAAATGTCTTGTGTTTCATCAGTGAATGTATTCTTGTCTGCTTTCCTCTAACAACACATTAACAATGAATTTATGACACATGAATAAATTCTAATGACTTCTTTGTTGTTGAATACTTTGACTTAAGTCATTTTATTTCAAAGACCATAATTTTCTGATACCAAACTAGGAAAAAAATGTTAAACTTTAAAAAAGAAAGATTTATGAAAATATATACAAAAAACATCTTAATCCTGATCTAAACTGTAATATTATGTCCTGTGCACTGAAATCCAGACTCATTTTTCCAACTTCCAAATCATAATCTCCATACAAATGCAATTTATCATGTCTACAATAGAACTAGAGATTTCTAAGCCAATAGCTATTTACATTTACAACTTACCAAACGGAACCAGTATTCTTTGTTTGGAAATTTGGGGTATTGTTGTTGATTTCTCTTTGCTCTTTAGACCTTCTCAAGTTCTGTCAAGTTTATTTTCAAAATGTATCAAGGCACCACCATCCCTCTAGGAGTGATGCAGTTCTCTTCCAGTTAGCATTTCTGCTTCTATCTCTTTTAGACTCCCCCTTAAAATCCATAAAATCTGCAGGAGCCAAGTGGCCATTTAAAAATATAACTCAGATCATTTCTCTCCCCTAAGTGAAATCGTGCACCGCCTTCTCATTGTATGTGGAATAAGGTCTACAGTCCTTAATCTGGACCCAGACAATTTCTCAGTCTACATCTTACCATAGTCCTGCTCAATAACCACTCTGCTGACCCCCCAAAAGTTTAGCTTCATTCTCAGCTGAGGGTTTGTGCTGCTGTTGCTTGGTGTCTAGAGCTCTCTTATCCCAGCATCATCCCAGGTGGTTACTCTGTAATTGACCCCAGATAAAATAAACCCAGACTCAAGATTCAAATAAAAACCAGGGGTGCCTGGGTGGCTCAGTGGGCTAAGCCTCTGCCTTTGGCTCAGGTCATGATCTCAGGGTCCTGGCATCCAGCCCCACAACAGGCTCTCTGCTCAGCAGGCGGCCTGCTTCCCCTCTCTCTCTGCCTGCCTCTCTGCCTGCTTGTGATCTCTCTCTCTCTGTCAAATAAATAAATAAAATTAAAATAAATAAATAAATAAATACTACATGGAGATACCACCTTACACTAATTAGAGTGGCCAAAATTAATAGGACAGGAAACAAGTTGGAGAGGATGTGGAGAAACGGAAACCCTCTTACGCTGTTGATAGGAAAGCAAGTTGATGCAGCCACTATGGAAAACAGTGTGGAGATTCCTCAAAAAGCTAAAAATACAGCTACCCTATGACCCTGCAATTGTACTACTGGGTATTTACCCCAAAGATACCGAGGTAATTAAAAAAAGGGTCATATGTACCCCAATGTTCATAGCAGCAATGGCCACAGTCACCAAACTGTGGAAAGAACCAAGATGCCCTTCAACAGATGAATGGATAAGGAAGATGTGGTCCATATACACTATGGAGTATGATGCCTCCATCAGAAAGAATGAATACCCAACTTTGTATCAACATGGACGGGGCTGGAAGAGATTATGCTGAGTGAAATAATTCAAGCAGAGAATCAATTATCATATGGTTTCACTTACTTGTGGAGCATAAGGAATAACACGGAGGATATTAGGAGAAGGAAAGGAAAAGTGAACTGGAGGAATTTGGAGGGAGAGAAGAATCACGAGAGACTGTGGACTCTGAGAAACAAACAGGGTTTTGGAGGGGAGGGGTGTGGGGGATGGGTGAGCCTGGCGGTGGGTATCAAGGAGGGCACATAGTGCACGGAGCCCTGGCTGTGGTGCATAAACAATGAATCTTGGAACACTGAAAAAAATTAAATTAAATTAAAAAAAAAAAAAAAAAAAAAAGCCCAGACTCCTTCCCTGTCCCCCTCAATCACATCTTTCTGTTATATATTCCTCAGCACATTGCTGGCTTTCTAAAATCATGCTGTTGTTTTGTTTATGCGTTTATTTGCCATTTCCTTTCAGCCCTTGGAATGTTTTCCTTTTAGCCTCATTAGAACAGAATTTGTTTTTCTAGTCCACTGTAAATATGATATCCATGTGCCTAGCACAGGGTCTGACATATTAAACAATAAAAACATGCTTGCTAAATACATGATGAACTAATAGGATACCTTGTCTTTAATCCCAAGAGCAAGTGCTACATATAAAGGCCCTTATTAATTTCAGAATTCACGATTCTGATTTGAGTAAATTCACAGTAACTTAAGACAATTTTCAATTAGCTTATGGGTGGACATTTTCTTTTTTTTTTTTTAAGATTTTATTTATTTATTTGACAGAGAGAGAGATCACAAGTAGGCAGAGAGGCAGGCAGAGAGAGAGAAAGGGGGAAACAGGCTCCCTGCTGAGCAGAGAGCCTGATGCGGGGCTCGATCTCAGGAGATCATGACCTGAGCCAAAGGCAGAGGCTTAACCCACTGAGCCACCTAGGCGCCCCTGGGTGAACATTTTCTTAAACACTCTTTCTCCTGCTTGAAAACACTAATAAGTTTGAGTTCTCAAAATAACTCCCCCTCAAAATGAAAATTTAAATAACAAGGTATTATAATGCTTACATAGTTTTGTTTTGTTTTGTTTTGTTTTGTTTTGTTTTGTTTTGTTTTAACAGAACAAGGATAGCATTAGATTCTGAACTTTCTTTATAAACCGAGAATTTCAGGTACTTAAGTTAATATCCATTAACTTAATGCCCACATTTCCCAATTTTTATTTTGTGGAAAATCTTTGTTGCCCTGCGTGTCTGGTTTCTGCCTGGAAGTTGCAGAAAGCCCCCACTGGTGGTGAGAGGTGATGAGCCAGTCCACAGCTAGGTGACTAGACATCTAATGGTGGCCTCCACCAACCAGAAATAAGACATAGCTACACTAACAGAGTTTTGTATTTCCACCACACCAAAGAAATCAAAATACATTTTATTATCTGAAAATAAAACTCATATGGAAAACAGTTTACAATAGAGAAAACTGGTTTTTGATTCGGTTTAAATATTGCCAATCAGGCTCTTTAAAACAGATATTATCAATAAATACCACAAACTAGGACTGTCACTGCTTTCGAAGATTGTATCTTATTCTTTGTTTCCTCCACACAGTCTCCTGATTCAGGATTCACAGATGAAAGTTCCTAAGTTCTTAAATGTATATTGGAACAGGGCCATTTATGTTTCAGTGGCTGAGATATTGAAAGGGAGGGAGATTGTATGGGAGCAGGGGGCATAGAGGAACTCTGTACTTTCCACTCTATTTTGCTGAAGCTCCAAAAATGCTCTAGACTACTAAAAAAATAAATAAATAATAAATAATAAATAAAATTCAAAATTAAAAAATAGATAAATAAATCTTGCAGATCAGTTAGATTTGAAGAAATAGCTTATGGCATATTGGAAAATACTACCGCCTCATACACACACATACACATAGATACACAGATATCTCTAATTTTCATGCCAAATTTAGCCTCTAGCAGGACACTAAATTCTTACAGAACAAACAGAAGTTGGGTTCCAATTTCCAATTGATTTATACACGTACACTCCATTCTCTGCACCATTTATTCTTGAGATATATGTCTCAATGTCATTTATACCTGTGTTTTACTTCATGTAAAACTAATTCTTTTTACTAATTCTTTTTACTCTTCTTAGACTGAACAGATATCATGATTGCTTCTTACTCTAACTATTAAAAGAATAGCTTTCTGATTTTTTTCCATATCCTTTTTTAAAATTATAGACAGAAGACAGCAAATTTTTCATTTACACAAGATTTTTTCTTTAAGTAAGCTTCTTCTAACAATTACTGGGCCAAGACTCCAAGCTCTACTGTCTGTGTAACTTTTTTTTTTCCTTCAAAATGAGAGTTCCCTTTAATAAGCCATTTAGCTTACCCATAGAAAGTATTAGAACTTAGACTGTTGAACAAAAAGTAACTATTTCAGAGAAGACCGACTGTAATATTACTTATGTTTGATCACCAAGGTGTTTTCTTAGGATTTTCATATCTGTATAAAGAGGCTAAAATAAAGTTTTCTCAAAGAAAAAATTAATGGGTAAAAATATTTCATAAGGAGGTGCTTTTATAAAATCTACTTGTATCATGAGAACAAAAGAATAAATCTTTACATAAAGAAAACATGTTAAATGTTTTAAACTCATTAAATTCATATCATACCTATTATAATCAGGCCAAGAAGGAAACTCACATGTTCCCTTGAGTGGATTGATTTTCTTATGATATTTAAATGAATGGGTGGTGTTTTATAGTCATAAATAACATCAAAGTGTACTATTCATGTCCTGGGATTAAAGTTCTGCTGTTAGTGTGAAGTTAATCATCTTCACAATTATATAATCAAATGAAGAACTTTGAGTATTTTTATATAGGGAGAAGAAAAACCCCTAAGGCTCCTTTTCTTCACACTTGTGAAAGGAATATCTGTGAAGAAAAGAAAAGGAACTTTTTAACTACACATCCTTAGGGAACCCTTTGGACACCATGGGCATTTAAGAATCACAGTGAAAATGAAGAAATTAAAATATCCTGGATCATAGACATGGGTTTTTCTTGAGGGTAAAATTGCTAAAGGAGGATAAAACCAAAGACAAGCAAAAATTAGTTAGGATAAGGGATCCTTACATTCCACAATATATCAGCCATACATAGACTATATATTTCTACTTTTCTGATTTAGAAAAAATGATGACTAAAAGGGGGGGAAAATAAGTCTTTGTCATTTCCTCTCCTTCTGGATGATTAAGGGGAAAATAAAGCATAAAGTTGACTTAAAGGCTCATTTCCCATTCAGAGTTAATTCATTCTTCAGATAAGAAGAAACCGCTTTCATATTCAGTCCATAAAGTAAATGTCCTGGTGATACCAAATTAAAAAAAAGGTATATTGGATACTATGAATTATTCACAGGACATTCTAGAGTGCTGAAGAACACACTATTGAGTCAGCTTTAATACTGCAATCCACTGCAGTAAACAAGCATCCTTTGTCTATATATCTATGTGACCAATAACTTATCTTTAACAAAAGAATTTTCTCTAATTTAAAACTATTACAAAAATTGAGGATTAGGCTGATCTCTCTAAACATTAAAAAAAAAAAAATAGCAAATTACCAATCTGCTTGAACCATGTATTAAGTTCTCTCTTCAATTTAATGCATACTCTGTTTAACATAGGATGTAACAAACATGGCCCAATTGAGCTTGTCTACATGAAAACAGTATCTTTTGAATTCTTTCATTCCCATGTGCTCATCTTTCAAAAGAGTATTCGCTTAATTAAAATTTTAAGAACTGGGTAAAAAGAACAGTTACATAAGTACTCTGAACATTGACTTTGCCGCGTTAATTCTCTGGGGTCAGACTGATTTCCAAGTAGGCTGAGACCCAGGATGCCTGATAAGGGCAGGAGGCCTATTTGCAAGCACCACCACAACACTAACCCTCTTTTCCTTCACTCCTTGTATTGTTCTTGCTCCCTAGACTCTTAAGTACCTCGCCAGCTGATTTGCAACCCAAAGAAAAGAAAGTGAAGAATTGTGAAGAGATGTATCACTAACAGGGTAACTAACTAACCAGGAAGCGACTAGATACACTTGCAAAGGTGACCCTCTGTTGGGCAGTGAAGAAGTTCCACCTCCGAGCCCAGTGTTGCAGTGCCTCCCTTAACATCAGATGCAAGCATATGGTGGGAAATTGCCCAGGATTTCAACAGATCTGTGCTTCCAGAGCACAGCTAGTCATGCCTGGAAGAAGAGCCAAGTGAGACCTAGCTGATGAGTCTCTTTGAAGACACCAACCCGTGTGCTGTCCATGCCAGTCATGTAAGGTTCATCCCAAAGACCTTCAGCTAGAGAATGTGCTTAAGACCCACCATGATGGGGAACATTCCATTATTAAAATGAAACAAAAGAAAACAAACCAGAAACTAAAACAATGTATTTTCCTCTCATATCAGTAAGATTTTTGTTATTGTTCATAGAGCCAAAGGATAACTAACTGTATGTATGATAACAAGTAGGAAAATAGGAGACAGAATTGTATATTGTGATTTTTTTCATTTAATTTATGTATGCATTTTTAATATAAATGTGGAGTCACAAAGCACTAGAACAAGTCAAAAATATCTTAGTAAATAAGATTGAGCAGTTCAACTTCAATAAAATTAGAAATAAGCCTGTTAAATTTGGGGAGAACAATGTCAGCATGTGGATTTTTAAAAGCAACTTAAATTTCTTATTGACAGTAATTAAATGGTGTTTGTAGTTATGTTTATCATTAGTAAATTGCATCTATTCATTCTACTATTCTGAGTAGTCCTACACAGAAGTACATATTTTTGAGGTTTGTTTATCATCTATGCCCCTCCATTATTAAAATACATTGGACTACCAAAATACTTATTCCATACAAATACCCTATCAGAGCAATAGATAATATACAATTATTACACTTCAATAGTTTGCTCACCTCTTTTGTCCTCTCCCCAACTCTCTGATTCCCAGATTTAATTCACCGTATATCTGCACAGTTCAAAACAACGCAGAGATAGGGAAACTGGTGCCTGATTCACCTAATATTAATTAAAACCATATGAACAGCAGCCCATATCTGTAGTTGTAACAAAGAAAAATAAACGCACACACACACACAATTTCAAAACTATGCTTAGCATAAGAGTTTTAGTCTCAAAAAAGAAAAAAAAAAGAGTTTTGCACTCAAAAGTTTACTTAATTTTTAGAGGCGCCTGGGTGGCTCAGTTGGTGAAACATCTGCCTATGGCTCTGGTCTTGATCCCAGGGAACCCGGGAACAAAACCCACTTCAGATTCTCTGCTCAGTGGGGAGGCTGCTTCTCTCTCTCCCTCTGCCTACTGTTTCTGCTTCTTGTGCTCTCTCTCTGTCAAATAAATAACATCTTTAAAAAAAAGTTTACTTATTTTTTAACAATATATTGTTACACAAAAATAGAGTTATATGTTGTTAAGTGCAAAATTAATTACATATATATGGTATTCAGAAGTAAGTGCTACTTTCCTGATAGGACTGGAAAAAAAACTTTTTTTTTTTTTTTTTTGCAAAGAGATAAAGTACAAAAAGAGTTAAAAGTAAAGCATAGATTAAATAATTTTAATGTTTTTAAGATGAAGGATTTTTGCAACTCTTAACAGAAAAGGCAGCTCATCTTAGGGAATAATCAAACATTGGTTAATGGGATGTTTATGCTGTTAACATAATGGAACACTGGTTAAAAGGGAAATTGATGAGATGATACTTTAGTATGGATTAAAATTAGTTAAAAGGAATTTAATTTATTTTATAGTTATTTATATCCCTCCTTATTACATAAAAATGAAGTTTTTAATCTCAGATGTTCTACACAATAGACCAGAGACAGAAAGAGATTGTGGAACCAAAAAAACCCCAAAAATGCTAGAAGATAAAATTCACTTTACCCATGCCAGAGTTCTGGGTAAGATTCTCAACAGCAACAGTTATCATGGGAAGAGTAAAGCATTAATGAAGCCAAGTTTTACCAAGGGACAACTGACTCGACTGGAAGACTGGGCAGATATGAGAAACAAAAGAGAAAAATGAGCCAGGAATGGTGCTGAAGTTTCAAGCGTGCGTGATGATCTGTGGGAAGATAGTTCTATTGGCAGATGGGAAGTCATCCGGAAAGCCAACTTAAAAAGGAACATGATGAATTATGTCTGAGATATGCTTGGCTTGAAAGAACAATGGAAAATCCAAGGGGATCATAGCACAATATTATCTCTGACTGCAATGGCCTTTAAACACTATAAGGCTCTATTCTCATCTGATACATAAATCCCTTTAAACATGATCCCTAACAAATTGTCATTCAACGCGTGTTTGACATTCCTTTAATGACAGGAAAATTCCCTATTTTCCTATCAATTGAATGTTTTTTGCCAAGTCAATTTTTATAAATGTCCTTCTTGTACCAATCCAAAAAAATGTGACTTCTTAAAATGCTAGGCTTTGGTGCTGGCTGTCCCTGTGGAAACACAAAATAAATTTAATCCTTCTTTCACAAAATGGTCCTTCAAATAATTGAAGGCACTTTTCATGTCCCATTGAACTCTCTTCTCTAGGTTAAACATCATTTGATGTGCTTTCACTCCTTTCACCATGTCTTTCTTTAAAGTGTAGGGTGTAGAACTAAACCAAGATTTCAGAGAAAGAATAGAGTTAAGTGTTTAAAAAAAAAAAATTAGAACTGCTCCTTATGAAGATTCCTGAAGCTATGACACAGCAAAGACTTCTTGAGGGGAAAACCAAACAAACAGACACCAGGAAGCAGAGCAGAGGGCAGGAGGTTAAACCTTGGTAAATGACACAGAGAAGTAAAGGGAGGAGAATAAACAATCTGGGCAAAAGAGGGTAGGTAGGCACAAAGAAAGCCAAGGCAGGGCAGAGCCAGCAAACTAGAGGAGAGTTTCATGATGATTGGAGTTTTTAAAAAATACAAAAAGCTACAGAGGAACTGACATTAAAAAAGATAGCTAAGCAAAGGTCATTGAGCCCTTTATTAATTAACCTATAAGTGGTGGGTTTTGGAACAATTCTGTTCAAGGAATCCAGATAGTAGAAGCTGAAATTATCAGAGTATTGGAAATTTTTGGCCATAAAGGAATGAGAAAGATAATGAAACGACTAGAATAATCCTGTTCATGTTTCACATTCCATATCAACGGGCACTTGTTCAGAGCAATAGAAAAGCCCTCATACCCCTCTCCATAGTCAACTAGGATCCTTTCTTTGTGCTTCTAGGACTCTTGCATGATAACCTATTTATAGGTTTACTTGTCATTCTGCACATTTCTTGCTCCTTCTCTGTTTCCACTAGATTACAAATTGTTCAGTGACAGAAACTTGTTCTTAACAATCTCGGTGTCCTCAACATTCAGTGAAATGCCAGACACATAGCAAAGAGTCAATAAATATGTGTTGAATCACAAAATTAAGGATCTCTGATCCAAGAAGTTCAAGGGAAGTTTTACTGGACACTCTAGGCACTCTGCCCAGCTTGACACAGATCTCATGTCCTGTTCCTTTGTGAACTAGGGTCAATGGTCCCACATTACTCATGCTTGGAGAGCAGGAGTACATAGAATTTACATCCCCCATGGGTAATCCTTCCCCTGTGAGAGCAGGTGCAGGAGCAAGAAAGACCTGAGCCATGGCCTCTTGAAGAAGTAACTCTGAGGCATTGGTTACACTACCATTTCCTTGAAGAATTAAACCAGAACTACCAGCTATGGGATTTTGCATGAAGTCACATCCGAGCTTGGCCTCTACCACTCCCTTGTCTTGCTTCCCCAACTTCTTAATAGTTTGTTTATACCATAAATATCTTCTCAATACCTCACTTGGACATCATTTCTTGTTCCAGATTTGCATCTGGTAAACCTGACCTAACAGAATCCCTTTTAAGACAGTTTATAACTAGTTACATTTAAGAGCAGTGTAGGTGGGTCCAACTGAGATAAATGTCCAAATTAAATATGCCATTGTGTAATCTTTGCATCAAAGAGAGTTGCAATTAAAGCCAATTACAAGGTTAAATCTTGAGGAAAAGGCTTTCCACCGAATATCCCAAGCACTGATTTTAAAACAGGAAAAAAAAAAAACAAAAAGAAAGAAAGAAAGAAAGAAAGAATGAAAGAAAAGAAAAGAAAAGAAAAGAAATTGTTAATTAGTAGGAATATACCCTGTCATTGTTTGGGAATTTTGAAGGATATGAAAATTTCCCTGGAAACACTCTCAGCATCAATTAAATAATCCCTTACATTCTGGTTCTCCCCAGGCCACAGAGGTTTAAGGATCCCCGGCCAATCATCATCAACCAAACTGTTATCTCTATATGGATTTGTACACCTTCAAAACCAATCACAGCTTCCATACTTCCATGTGCTCTCTAAATGCTTCCAGAGGGTTCTCTGGAATATATTTGTCATCAGCTCATTCCCTAAATCCTTAAACTTTGCTCTGAACTTTCTCATCTTTTTTTTTTTTTTTTTTCTCATCCCTAAAATGTAGGTATCTCTGGAGGCTGCTGTCACCTCTGAAGCCCACTAAAATGATCATCTACACTCTCTCCTTTCAAAAACATAAGCTCCTCTGAAGCTTGTGGCTCCAGAATAGACTCATCAGACCCTTCCTTGTATTATCTCTATTTCTCTGTTCCTTTATTTATTTTATAAAAGAATATGGTCCCTCAGCACTTTACATAAGCTCTAGATCTACTCCAGTTTCTACTAGTACAATCTTTAATAGCAGAATTTCTACTGCGGTAAAGAACTTAACTATACACCGTGCTTCTTGAACTTCCAGTAACCCTGTTCACCTATCCATACTAATACATTCGGTAAAGCTGATAATCTTGCTTCTCAGTTCACTGAGAATACTGAAACCATCCACTGAAATATCTCTCCTCCAACTCCCATACCCCTACCATGGTTCTGTATAATACAATGACTTCTATCATGCCAAATCTAGTTAGCCATGTTTTGCTCTCCTCTAACTTCAACTTGCAGGAGTATCTGACCTCGTATATCACCCCTCCTTTTTAGAACGCCTTTCTCACTTGTCATTCAATTTACTCACAGATTATTCTAAATTCATTGGCTGATGCTACTCATTTTCTTTTGTCACCTCCTTGCTCTTTCATCTTTATGTGTTAGAGTACCATTAGGGCAGAATTCTAGACAATTATCTCCTACCTTATTCATTCAGTCACATGACTTTCCATTAATAAACTCACAGATATATACTGCTAGTCATGAACTTTCTCCCATATATCCTTAGTCTACCTGATATCCTCAATTGAATATCTAATAACCATTTCAACTCCAATACATTATGTCTTAGTTGAACTAAAAAAATTTCAATATTTTCATAATAGTTTAATATTATTCATAATTGAATATTATAGTATATCATTACTCTAATTCTTATAGAAAGCTTTTTATTCTCTGAAGATTTTCTTTAATTTTTTTAAATTATAAAATATAACATATATTCAGTAAGTTACACAAAACAATGGATATTGCAAGCAATCATTTATCCAACCAACACCAAAGATACAAATTTCTTTGTGAGCCCTGCTTCTACTGTATTCCATACATTTTGGTATGCTGTGCCTTTAATGTTATTTATTTCCAAGTATATTCTAATTTCCTTTAAAATTTATTTTCTAATCCATTGGTTAGCTGTGTCTTCTTTAATTTCCACATTATTTATGAACTTCCCAATTTTCTTTCTAATTTCACGCCACTGTAATCAGAGTACACAATTTGTATGAATTGAATCTTTTTAAAAATGTATTGAGCATCATTTTTTAAATGGTCCAGCATACTGTACATACTAGAAAATTTTCCATATTTGCTTGAGAAGAATGTGTATTCCACTGCTGTTAGATGGAATGTTCAACAAATGTCTATTTTCTGAATGATGTCCCTTAAGGCTTCTGTTTACCTGTTGATCTCAGTTGTTCTGCCCATTATTAAAAGTGGGGTATTTAAGTGTCGAATTGTACACTTCTCCCTTTAATTATTTCATTTTCTGATTCATGTATTTTGGGACTTTTGTATGGTGCACATATGTTCTAAAATCTTATAGCTTCCTAATGCATAATCTATTTTCTCCATCCATTTACTTTCAAACTATTTGTATCTTTGACTCTAAATTGTATTCCCTGTGAGATGGTAAGAATTTTAGTTTTTATTCAGTCTGACAATTTCTGCCTTTTGTTTGGCTATGTAACCCATTCACTTTTAATGTTATTATTGATAGGAGTAGGTGTGACATTTCATATCTTTATTACTATTTCTCCCATGACTTCTTGTGCCTATAGTATTCCTTTGGCACTTTTTTTTTTTTTTGGGGGGTAGGAATTAAATTATTTCTAGTGTAACATTTTAATTCTTTTGACTTTTTAACCCTATATTTTTGAGTTATTTTCTTAGTGCATACTTGATGGCTTACAATAGTAATTTAATTTATGGAGTCTACATAAAATATATACTAATTGAATTCCAGTAAGATACGGAAATTTTATACCTGTATAGTTTTGCTCCCACTTATACATTTTTGTGCTTATTTTGTTCCATATATTACATCATAAAATCACATAACTTGCTAATAACAGGACAAGAAGAAACATTTGTTTATGTAGAGTTATATTCAAATCATTCAAAGCCATCTTTTTCAGATTATGTATCCTTACTTTTACATCTTTAAATTCTCATTAACTTTGCAGCATATCTCACCCTATTTATTTCTTAGTCCTATTCCCAATATAATCTAATTTGTTGTCGGGTGGCCAATTATCCCGGAAATTGAAGGGCATTTCCTTCTGAGCACATGCTATATTGTTGATTTTTCTAAATTTCCATCCTGGTAAGCCACTCCAAATATACTAAAAACACTGGGGGCACTGACAGATAGTTATTTTCTCACGCCAAATCTGTTTTATTTTCACATGTGGTAAGTACTGCCAATGAAAATTAGCCATGAGTTGTTATTTCTTTATTTCTTACACAAGCATCAATATTATTCTAATCCTACCTAATTAGTTTCAATTTGTCACTCAGGATAAAAGCTTTATAAACATTCATTTAGAGGTTATTATGTTTCCTACTGAAAGCTAGGCAATAATATGCTTAATTTTATGAAATAAAGACTGAATTTATACACATCTCATTTTTATGAAATAATTACTACTACTATCACCACCACCACCACCACTACTAGTCATCTTTGTAATCATCGAGATTATTTTGCTAAATCAGTGCTAAATCATTAGCACATTCCTAGACCATTCCCATAAGATATATATTTAATGTACTATTTGACCAAAACTAAGACAATTTTAAATGTCCAATAGAATATTAGTTTCTAAAATAACATAAATTATTTCATGGAAAATAAACATACTTAACAGGAATAATATTAGAAATAAGTAAATATAGTGATGTCCTATATTAAAGTCACCCTATAAAATTCATGGAATATTGTAAATATATTCTTCAAGATCTTCAAGACCCCAAATGTAGCTGAAATGGTCTAGAATAAATGCTTAGACTATATTCCTAAACAAGTAGGTGGAGATCATGGAAAAATGTTCTTTTAAAAAAATCCACATTTATTTCATTGTTAATTGAAATATTGACAGGAATAGATCACCTCCTGTTTTAATTCCTTTAATAGCTCCCCTATAAAAATACAGGGTGAAATTCAAACTTTTTAAAGTAGCAAAACCTTTCACCACCTGGATTCCCCTTCTTCAGGGAACCCACTGTCAATGTTCCCATCATAAAATATTACTCGCCTGGCTAAATACCATCTTTCATCACACCACTGTCATAATCTCCATGTGGAAAAAAACTCATCCAAGATTTTCATCTTTTCTACTTAGTGAACTCAAATATATTTTTCAAGATCCTTCCAGGCTTTTTATCCATTTATTTTAAAATGTTTATTTAATGCCTACACTATCTTAGGTATTATGCTGGGGTACACAGCTAAAGGGTGAATTCATGTTCTTAATAAACAATGATCTATTGACAGTGGTAAATAAAGGCAAATAATTTCAGTATAATATATGTGTTCTAAGTTTTTTATATACTAACAGTAAAATGGGAGCTCTGATGAGGGGCCTGTTCACTACCCTAGAAGCTCACGGAAGCTTCCAGGAAGAGATGATGTCTGGTGCCATGTTTTAAAGGGAGTGAAGTCCTGAACTAAGACGAGAAAGAAGTGGCAGATTTGAAAATCATTCTCCTGGCACAGTTTTGAAAATCATGGCACAGTTGACAGTTCTGTTTACTTAGCCACTAATGCATCATGAATGAATAAAGTATCTTTATTCATGCATCATTAATGAATAAATTATGCATACAACATACTTTTTTAAAGTAACCCTCACAGTGTAATTCAACTATTGATGTATGCTCCTGTCACCCTACAATACATAGTTGTGTCCTTTTGAAATTACCTTTAAAAAAAATCCTACTGATTAATATTGGCACTGTCACATAGAATACATAGTAAATATTTATGAATGTATATGATTGAGACCCATGGAATACTCACTTCAACAGTAAAGTAACTTCCAATGTCAAAATATGAAATCTTCACTTTGAAATGTGGGGAGGATAGACTACAACCGGATAGCACATCAATTTTTGTACTATTTCATTGTTAAGATTTCCCGTTCATTAATATGAAAGGAGGCTCACCAGTGTTAAAGCTAGAATACCCCTTGAGCAATGCTGTGAAAACAGTATTGTTCTCTGTCACTGGAGTTTTCTGATCATAGGAAATATCACAGGTAACAAGAGAAATCAATAAGCAGGAGAGTACGAAGAAATACTCTAAGGACACAGAAATGAAGTAATAAAAACTGTTTTCTTTTAGGAAAAGCCCACGTCGCAACAGGAAAAGCAGTTGCTTGTCATCGTATGCGGACAGACTTTCTTTTCTAAGCGAAAGACTTAAGGATATAGTAGATCAAAATATAGTTAGAAATACAGCTAGAAAAATTAATTGCCAGATTCCATTCCATAAATAATAGCTTGATTCACTCTAGAACCCAAAGAAACAAACAGCAACAATGTTTTTTTTTGCAGTGTTGCTTACCTTTTAGCCCATAAAAGAGAGAGAAAAGGCTGATATTATAAATGAACTAAAGATAGCAGAATTAAGATTTTAATGAAATAGCCACTCTAATTCTAAGACTATTTAGAAAGTCTCCTTTCCTACAGGTTTCAATTTTAAATGGAAATGACAGCATCTCATTTTAAAATATACACTCTTTTAAAAATATCAATTCACATATGTGGTAAGTTCTAATTGCCTTTGAAATTAGGTAGTTTCTTTGTGATGTAGAAATATGACTAAGAAATTGACTTCCAATCTTAAGTCCTTGGAGCAAAGCTCACTCATTACCCAGAAAATGCAAGTCCTCAATAACTATTTTGGATATATTTACATTGTTTTTTGCTATATAAGGGATACATTCTATGTAGAAAATTTGAACCATTCATGATAATGATAAAATGTGTAAAACCATTCAATCCTAATCACACCTCTAGAGATAACCACTATAATAATTTTGGTATTTTTTTTTCTATTTTCACTATTTTTACTTTATTCTTTTGCAACTAATAATCTCTATTTTGATTGTTTCAAGGGTTATTTTTAAATTTTAAGTTACATAATCAACACATTATTCATAAATATACTCTCCTAAACAATATGAGTCTTGGAATAATAAAATGTGATCAATCTTTTCCAAATTACATATTATGATTATGCAAGTTTATAATTTTAAAATGTTTTTGCCCTTCAAATTATATATATCTATATCTGTAGATATCTAGATATATATGTATTTAAAATGTGGGACTTATCCACACATTTGCCAATTTGATTACTCATCAGTCCATCTCAGACCTGGGACAATTTTCCTTCTTCCTGAGGGACATGTTTTCAAAGTGCATTTATTAAAGATTATTTGGTAGTAAAATATCTCTCTGCTTTTTTTTTTTTTTTTAAGATTTTATTTGTTTCTTTGACAGACAGAGAGAGATCACAAGTAGGCAGGGAGGCAGGCAGAGAGAGGAAGGGAAGCAGGCTCCCCTCCGAACAGAGAGCCCGATGCGGGGCTCAATGCCAGGACCCTGAGACCATGACCTGAGCTGAAGGCAGAGGCTTAACCCTCTCAGCCACCCAAGTACCCTTCTATGCTTTTGTCTTAAAATACCACATATCATTTTGGTTCTTTTAAAATATGGGGGTATTCTTTTCATTTATCATTAAAATAACATTTTTAGCTTCTGCACAGTGAAAGAAACCATCCGTGAGATGAAAAGGGAACCTACTGAACAGGAGAAAACATCTGTAAATCATATATCTGATAAGAGATTAATATCTAAAATATATAAAGAATTCATATAACTCAATAGCACAAAAAAACAAATTTAAAAATGGGCAGGGCGGGGGGGGGGGAGTGCCTGGGTGGCTCAGTGGGTTAAAGCCTCTGACTTCGGCTCAGGTCATGATCCCAGGGTCCTGGGATCGAGCCCTGCATCGGGCTCTCTGCTCTGTGGGGAGCCTGCTTCCTCCTCTCTCTCTGCCTGCCTCTCTGCCTACTTGTGATCTTTGTCAAATAAATAAATAAATAATAGTAATTTTTAAAATGGGCAGTGAATCTGAATAGACATGTTTCCAAAGAAGACATACAGATAGCCAGCAGGTACATGAAAAAATGCGCAGTATCACTAGTCATCAGGGAAATGCAAATCAAAACTACTAAGAGATATCACCTCACAGCTGCTACAGTGACTACCATCAAAAATACAAAAAATAACAAGTGTTGCCAAGGTGGTGCACTACTGGTGGCAAATGTAAATTGGTATAGCCACTATGAGGAAAAATGATGGCGAGTGAGCACAATGTGTGAAGGCAGTCGAAACATTCAGATTCCAGTTATAAAATAAATAAATAAATCATGAAATCCAACAGATTGGTGACTATAGTCAATAATACTGTAGTACATATTTGGAAGTTGCTAGAAGGGTAGATCTTAAAAGTTCTCATCACAAGAAAAAAAATTTCTGGTACTATGTAAGGCGATGTGTTAACTATATTTATTGTGGGGATCATTTTGCAAGATATATAAACACCAAATCACGATGCATACACCTGAGACTAATATAATGTTATGTGCTAATTATACTTCAATAAAAAATAAAATCATTCTCTTCAGCATTATGAAGGTACTCTTCTGTTGATATCTGGCTTCTGCTGTTGTTTAGAAATTACCTGGATTCTAATTGCTCTCATTTTTAGGTATTACATTCATTCAGGTGGTCAGCTTCTTGTAAATTGGATCATTAGTGGGTGCTACGCCACTTTTCCAAATTATCCGGATGGGGTATACATTGGGAACCTGTAAAGCAGTAAGAGTCCAGTCTCCATTCTCCTGAGAAAACAGCTCCAGATGTTTCTCCCAACCTCATCAATTGTTAGAACCAGATCTAAGCAAGGGTATCATTCTTCTGTGTTAAGGTGCTTTCATGAAAATAGTGTGGTTTCCAATCTGATTCCCCTGACGAAGGTCCTTTCCGTTTGCTATATCCCCAACACTATTTTTTTTTTTAAGGTTTTATTTATTTATTTGCCAGACAGGGATCACAAATAGCCAGAGAGGTGGGCAGGGGAGTGGGGGAGGAGGCTTCCCGCTGAGCAGAAAGTCCAATGCGGGGCTCGATTCCAGGACCCTGGGATCATGACCTGAGCCGAAGGCAGAGGCTTTAACCCACTGAGCCACCCAGGTGCCCCCCAACACTATTTTTATTTTTATATATTACCTGTTTTGATCCATATACCCTCTCCTGTCCCCCCATAATCAGGGTTACCAGATCAGGTGTATTGCTTAGCTTAAGGATAATAACAGAAGTTTTGCTAATGCTTCTTCTCAGCCCACACTCCAGACAGACACCATAGAATCTGACAGGTAAAGACTAGGAGGACTCATAGGAGTCTGCCACGGTCTGAGAGGTGGAGTGAAGTTATGACCTAACCCAAAGTACCTCACACAAAGTTCACTGCAAATATAATGGTATCATATAGGGAGTTTTGTTTACCCAAGAAAATAATTTATCCCATATCCTGAGAACATCAGGTCAGGAAAAAATAAAAGGAAAATCTTGTAAGTTTGTAGAGATACACAGCTATTTATTTGCCTTCTCAATATCCTGTCGTCTCCTAATCCTAGAACATCTCCCAGCATAGTCGTGTCACAATCACTCTAAGGACATATGTTATATAAAATATCTAGGCTGATCCCTAAAGTCTCCTGGACCAGAGGTTTGGACTAACGAGTGTTTGGGTGGCCCACTTGGCCCAAAGGGGGGACAAAGAAGGAGGCACGGTTGCGCGATGCTCCTGGCTCCTCGTGCGTGGCAGTGCACGACGATCAGTAAATGCCCAGCTGGATCAGAAGTATTATGGCCAAAACGGCTGAATGGGAGAATCCACTCTTCCAAACTTCCCATTGTTTTCTTCAAAGTTGCTCCTGCTACAGGATAGGTGAATCTAAGAGCATAATCCTAGTTAACACTCATTTGTAGCTTCCAGAGGTCTCTGATAAAGGTCCAATATAATGCATTTGCAAATTTCATCCAGGCTCTTGTTCTTGGGTACTTTTACTTCCAGCTATTCCTAAGTGATTTTTTTTTTTCCTTGCTGTTGAAGGCAGCTTCTTATCGCTTCAGTCATTTCGTCGGGTACAACAAAAATGTGCTATGACTCCGCTCATTAGCACACGGCTGAACACCCACAAGCCTGCTCCTTTCAAGAAATCAAGGACCTGGCTCTGGGGATCTGACGAAGGCCTCTGCCCTAGCATTCCTGCTCCCCAGAGCCCTTCCCCAGCTGTGCGTGATTGTGGGCATCTACATGACCACTTTATTCCTCCTCTGAATTCACACAGGACTTTCCATAAATAAGAGCTTCATTCAAGAGTGTTCTTTATTGTCTAGTTATTTAGAGTTCATTTGTCTGACAACATAGCAAGATGTTTGGGTGAGAGGTAAAGGTTTTTTGGATGAGGAAAATGAGCTTCTAATCTCTGGGCACTTTGTTTTTTGACAGGGGCTGTGACGTAGCTACTTTTTTTCATCTTTGGAGGAATGTCCTGAATTGCCAGCAGCCCACATAATTCTCAGACATTTCAAAGACTGGGCTCAGCTTTGGTTTTAGCTGGATGTATCAGTCAGACTCTCTTGGTCACACAGGTGATTCTGTTTTTAACTCCTTTGCCCTCTTTCCTCTGAGAGGGCAATTCTCACGATATCATCATGTATTTCCATAAGTTGCCTTCTAATGGTTATTAAGTTCCAGTCCTATTTCACTAGATTATGGGAAGAGGCTGATTGCAAAACAGTAAATGTACATTGGCTCCCATTACGAGAGAATGTAAATCGTCATGGTATGATTTAGAAATTTGGACTGAAAATCAGTGTGCTGGTGGGCCTGTAACAGCATACGATACCTCCTTGGCCTCCTGCACTTCCTGCGTAGCCGCTTTCATATCGGGCGCAGCTGAAGCAATCAATGAAACTACTTAGTTTAATCCTGGACTGTCAACTGTTCACCTCCAGGAACCACCTGCCTTAAGAACTGGCCAAGTGAGAGATAATGAGTTACAGGCCTGCTGCTTAATCATTTCCTTTCGAACAGTCAAATCATATCATCATATCCACAGAGTTGGAGAATACAGGCTCATATGCGAACTGCTAATATGAAAACAAGCATTATATTGACAACATCAGGCCTTCCACTTATGTAATAAGGATTCTAAAGACGTTGATTGTATGAGCAAGACAGGGCACCAGAAGTTAAAGGAAAAGGAAAAAAAAAGCATTCTCTCTCTCTTTAACTTTATATACATACTTTCTACATATGATGAGGTATTATCTCTGTAGCCAGGAATAGAATAGATTGTTAGTTCATTTTCTTAAACAAGAATTCTTAATCTATACTCTCACCAAAGTATTATCTCTGTCTGGGCTAAATATAAGTTTCAATCCTCTTCATTTCTTTCTAACTTGCATTGGCAAATTTATTACTAAAAAGTAAAGTATTTTATTTTATTATATTTTTAAATCCAACTTAAAATAGAGCTTGATAAATAGAAACCATTTCTTGGCTCTATTAAAGTATAAAGACTTACCTCAAAGAAAAATGCTTTTTCTTTTTTTTTTTTTTTTTTTTCCCCAGCAGGAAGAAGAAATGTACTTCTCTATTCAAACATACTTATGGTTTCACTTTGGTGACAATTTTATGAGACTAACGTGATCTAATATTCTAAGCCCCTTGCAGCTTAATGAATTGACTGAAAACAAAAACCTGACACCAGATCTTTACTACTCCAGGTGCCCGGGAAGTATTTGAGGGCCAGATGTTTGTAAGTAATGTGATTTTGTAGTTATTATCTCTGGGGCTGTGAAAAGAGGTAGATTCAGTTTGGTTCATTTTTGTTTCAATGTTCTTTTACTTTTCACTCTTCTAAACAGTGTCAGTATCGTTCACATTTCTGAAGAAGTGGTAAAATAATATCTCATTAACTTAGTGTCTTTGGCTTCTGCAGACATTCTTTTTATAGATCTGCCTTTGTTGTTTTGATTCAGAAGGCATTAAATTTAAAGGTGTATGCTCTACTGCATCATAAATAACAGTCAGGAGGGAGAGCCCACTTTAACCATCTCTGCTGTCGGGTCATTTTCCCATGAAGAAATCATCACAGGAGAAAGTCAGATATTTGTTTGGCATAACTAATTTTATCTTCAAGTGGGAGGCTGCAGGACCCCAAGTATCTTTGCGCTCTATTCTTCAAAAGCAATGGAGTGTTATCCCCTTTCATTCAGCGCTTTTGCTTCCATATGATCAGTTCCTAATTGTTCTTTTATAGAAAAAGTAGAATTTTGATCATAGAACGAAGCTGATTTTCACTGAACTTTTTATTGCCTTTCACTCTTTTAGTCTGGCTAAGATTTAAAAGGAAGAATCCTTTACTGAATGTTAAGAGTACTCCAGTACAAGTGTAGATAGATATAAAATGAATGTGTCTATATACCCAAAGGAAGCATTTTATTTTGCTCCAAAATAAAATTTTGGGGTTTTTCCAATGTACTTAAGACACCCTGAGAATAAAGATTTTTTTTTTCAAAATATTTTAATGTTTTTAAAGCCACGGCTATACTAGAAGAAAAGATGTAGGTGATGTTTGATGCGGCTGCTTTTTTCTGACGTCCGCATTTGAAAATGAACATATGCGTGTGCAGACAGGACGCTTTTGAAATGTCAGATAGATGATCTCAAGGGTCTAGAGTTAAGAGCCACACTTGCGTTAAATGGAAAATCCGAGGCATGTGTGATCTAGATAATGAATTTGGAGCCTTGACTAATATTACCACAATGCTTCAGTGATTTGATCTCTTTGGTGTAGCCAACAAGTTGAATTTTGCTAGTTTCTATAGTGAGCAACATGAAAGGAAGATAGCCATCCTCACTTGGGTCTCTCTAGAGAGGAACTAGCAGCTGGCAACATAAAGTTGACCAACATAAACTTCCCGTACCGTTATTATTAGGATAATATGGATCCCTGCATTTTCTATATAATCTTTACCATAATTCTCCTTTTTGCAATTGTTTTCTGGGCCCGAGTAATGAAATGGGCAGGGACAATTTAGGTCTCTACAGGGAGTTTCATTCATACTGGCAAGGGCCAGTATGTTGAACACAGCTGTTGGACTAGACCTGCAAGTGTCATATAAGTTTCAGTTTCTAAGTAGTTTCAGTTTCTTTTTTTTTTTTAAGATTTTATTTATCTATCTATTTATTTATTTATTTATTTGACACAGAGATTGAGAACACAAGCAGGCTGAGTGGCATACAGATGGAGAGGGAGAAGCGGACTCCCCGCAGGGGAGGGAGCCCTATACAGGACTCCATCCCAGGACCCTGGGATCATGACCTGAGCTGAAGGCAGATGCTTAATGGATCAAGCTCCCGAGACAACCCAAATAGTTTTAGTTTCTAAGGTATAGATACTCTTCCGATAATATAGCTATGCTGTTCAGTCAAAATCAAAATACACTTATTAAACCTCCATGAGACTGAATTGGGGGGATTTTATGACCCTATTTTAAACTACTTCAACTACGCACATGAGAGGAATTTTTTTTTAAAAGATTTTATTTATTTATTTGACAGAGAGAGATCACAAGTAGGCAGAGAGGCAGGCAGAGTTAGAGGGGAGAAGCATGCTCGCCGCTGAGCAGAGAGCCCGATGTGGGGCTCGATCCCAGGACCCTGAGATCATGACCTGAGCTGAAGGCAGAGGCTTTAACCCACTGAGCCACCCAGGTGCCCCCGTGAGAGGAATTTTTAAAAGATGATGGACAATTTCATGACAGAGGGGAACACATTAAGATAATTAAATGAATAAATAATTTATCTGATCATCTCTCTTGCAGGTAAAAACTATGTGTGTTTGTGTGTGTGTGTGTATACCATTTGACTCACTCCCAAATGTTAGTTTAAAATTTTCATATACTTTTTGCTTGAAAAGCAAAATTGGTTCTTTATACTCCATGATGCTTAAGTGTTGTTTGCCTAAATAGTAAGATGTGTTCCTCCAATGACCAGGAAATAATATCATTAAGTTATTTTGGATTTTCACTGAGGGCCCGAAAGAATAATCCTTGTCAGTGAGAATGGGACAAGGGCATGCAAAGCTCCGGACTGACCGCGGCATGCCTTGTGAAAACGGGCGGAGCCCTGACCCACGGTTCCTAAAATCGGTGTCTTCTCACCCAGCCTCCGTTCACCGGGGCCACGAGCCGGGGTGAGTGTGAAAGTGCAGAGTCTTCCAAATGCTGCGCTGCTGTTATCCAGTCTTCTCAGGATCCCCAGAAATCAAAATGCAGTAGCAAACTCGGGAAAACCCTGCCTTACCACTTTCTTCCCAAACCAAAATTGAAAAATTTCAAATATGTAGCTAAAGAAATGTCATTCTCTTGGATGCTGATGAGGACTTAGAGCTCTGGATCTTATGGAGTTTGCCCCTCTCTCTGATCTTCTGGTGCACTGAGAAGTGTTTTTTTGTTCGTGTTGTTTTTATTTGTTTGTATTTTTTTTTTTTTATCTCTATTAGTCTAGGACTTTCATGTACTTACCTCTAAACAGGGAGAAAAGTTCTTTTCCATTAAAAGACTGATTTCTCTTTGAAGTACAGCTCCAGTCAAATCACGTATATTAAAAAAACACACGCACACATCAAAGCCTCAGCCAGGATTGGTACGGAATGTCTAGTTTGATGTTGAGAGCTACCATGGATTACAAATCCCAGATAACAGAATGTGTAGGTTTAACTCCATGTGTGTTTTAAGTAATCCACACACATGTAAATAACATGGATCTGTATTTTTCGACGTACAACCTTTCCATTCACCAAGAAATGTGAATAAATAGTGTGATAATCTATGATTAACTCATTCCCATAATTTCTTTTCAATTTGTAGGTTTTCACTAATATATTTTACCAGATTATTATTTAAATAGCAATCCATCTTTCCTTTTTGTTCCCAAATCCACTGTATCCTTTCATTTTTATACTTCCAACCAATTTATAACCAGTAAGATGAATAAATATTATTTAAAAATCTAGAAGATGTTTTGATCCACCAAGAGAGAGACTCTGATGCTTTGTTTACAGAACTGGATTTACACTACAAAGTTTTGTGTTATGCAAATATATGATATCTGATCCTCACTCTTTGCTACAATGTACTTTGGCTATCCTCTTAATTTCCTTTCACCTTTTCATCCTGTGTTTGGCCCCTAAATAGTAGAATTCCTGAAGTCTCCATTCCGAGCTGTCAGAATCCTTCTGGAAACTTTCTTCCAGGTGGTCTTATCCATTCCAATGGCTAGAGTGAAGTCAACGTGTCAAATCCCCAAACTTAAACTGTGGTCCAGTTGCCTCGTTTGAGCTTGACTTATATACCTGATATCCAAAAGGCAAAACAGACAAACAAACAAACAAAACCCAAAACAAACAGAAAAAGAAAGAAAGAAAGAAAGAAAGAAAGAAAGAGAAAGACAGTAGGCAAACAAACATATAAAACCCACTGCAAACTGGCCACTTCATCTTCTTGGGTAAATCTCTCTCTAGCCTTTACCAGATGAGTAAGGGGCACCACTGTCCAACCAGGCACTTTACTGGCATATTTGGAAGTTGCTGCTCATACTTTTCTTTCCTCTGCCATGACAATATCTATTGCCCAGCACTGTCAAACCAATTCCACAATTTGGCTAATATCCCTATTTCTGCTGCCAGTGCCTCGTGCAAACCCCCACGGGCTCTCGCCAGGCTGCAGTCAAAAGCATTCTTGCTCCCTACCTCACTCTTGCTTCTTCCGTTCAGCCTGTCTGTTCCCTGACTGATCTTTGAAGTGATGCTTTGAAGTGAATACTCGGGATGAAGACCCTCTAAGACGCCTGCCTGACCTGACCTTTGCAAACCTCCCTCCCTCTTCTTACAGTTCTCTATGGCTTCCTCACCAAGTTCCAGTCACAAAAAAATCGTTATTTAGTTTCACCAGGAGCGTTCTCACCTCAAGGTCTCCACTTCATACCCTGGCACAAGGGTGCCTGAGATGCATTTCCTGGATCCTTCAGTAGAAGACCTACAGTTCCTACCCAACACTCAGTTCTCAGATTAAAAATCATTTTGCCAAGAACACTTTCCCAATAACCATTCTAAACATGGACCTCTTATTTCTGTGTTCTCAGAGGACCAGCATTTTTAAAAAAATAACAATTTTTCCTATTTAGCTATCTAGCTCTCTATCATCTTTTAACCTAAAACTGATCTATGCTTTAGCTTATTCTAGTTTCAACACAGGCTGTCCTCCTCTCTTTTTAAAAGAGCACAGAGGAGAAGGCATTGCCCTCAAGATTTATGCTGCCTCGTTCAGAAAGATGACTTCCTATGAGAAAAAGAGAAGTGAGACTGGAAGTCATTCTTAATAATCTATGCTCTATATGAGGGAACGAGGCAAAACTAATTCTTTTGGAGATTAAACATGGAAGAAAATGAACTGAACTGGAAGATGGAGATCGGGGAGGCCTGCACTGGACGAGCAGTTTCCTCATATAGCAAATTACACAATGAAAAGGGCCTTGTGCAACCCGTGCCACCAAAGATTTTGTTCTCAATTTCAGAAGCCAAAATACTTTATGTTCCTCCATTATAGATTTGTTTTCTTGTTAAATAATGTATAAAGTATGCCATGAAGCAAATACGTATCTTGAGAGTTAAGGAAAAAAATAAGTGCAGAAAAGAAATAATGAAAGTGGAATTAAAGAAAATGCAAAGTGAAAAACACAGTTGAATTAAGTAGTACAAGTTAGAAAAATATTAATGAAATGTGGACAACTGACAAAGGTATTAAAAGGAAAATTACAAAAGAGAAAGAGAGGGCATGGCAACTTAGAAGTTATTTTAAAAATACCATTAAAGAGAATGCATCTCAGTACAGTCTCTCAGCCTCAGCACTACTGACATTCTGAGTTGGATAATTCCTTACAGGTGGGCACTGGAGGGGGGCAGATTTGGCCTATGCATTTTAAATCATTGAGCAGCATCCCTGGCTTTTACCCATTAGATGCCAGTATCAATCCTCTCCCAGGTGGCAACAACTGAAATTATTTTCCCACATTGTCGAATGTCTCAAGGAGAACAAAATCACTGCCCTTCCCGCCCCTTCTCACTGAGAGCCCCTGGTTTTGCGTAATTTCATGTGAAGGGAACATGACTTTGTATGAAAGCAGCCATTTTTAAATCATAGCTTAACAGTGAAATCTTGGATAATTCACTTAATCAACATATATCTAAAATCTTCCTCAGAAAAATAGAGATGTGTACACTGCCTACTTCACAGATCATATTACTCAAATGAAAATGATGACAAAGGAGATAAAGAGAAATCAAAACCATGGGCTAGAAGACCTTATAAATGCAGATAAAAAGATCAAACATAATTGTTCTATTGCAGTTTCAAAAATTGTACTCTGATCTTTCGGCAGCCAAAGTGAAAAGAAAGATGATTATTTGCACAATTCTTTAACAGACAGGAGACAGAAAACCAGTTCCTCTCAGAACCATGAGTTCTCTTAGCACCTTCCTCTGAGACATTCCTGACTACACAGATGACAAGGAAGGACATAGAGGACAGAGCCTGTACACTTTTACTGCAGGTATACTTGTGATTTTGATACAGTTGTCTAGATGCAATGTTCTCCCATAAAAGCTCTGGGAATGACATTAAAACATAATCTAGTGAAGGTGACTGTGTGATCAACTCAGGAGATAAAGTGTCGTTTGATCTATGGCTATGATGTAGAGTATCAAGATTTGGCCGTACAGCCTTCAAGATTTTAGTAAGTATTACTTTTTTTCACTCTGGCTTTTTATAAGAGCTTGATATCAATCATTTTGAGATATTTTGAATGAGGTTTTATTATACAAATAAACTTCATAACTGAGCAATTAAAATTATTTTTTACCCTTTCCCATTCAAGTATATGAGACTTTACCACCTGAAACGCAAGACTTTTTCTGCAATTGGGGCAGGGTATCTATATGCCTGGGCTGAGCAATGGGAGTTGGGCATATAGTAGGTAGGAAAAGTGGTGAGCACAAACATATAAAAATTTAATCCAGAGAGCCAGACTACTACCTTGAAAAGTTATTTGATAAATTTCTTTAATTCTACATTACCATTACAATGTTTATGAGTTTTGCCAATTTTATCTTTCTTTGGTATTCTCTTGGAATATAATCATATTTTTAATTACTGTATTTCTCCCATACTTAATCTTCCTAAGCTAATCTTTTCATATCAGTAAAACCGACAAACCAGAGGAAAGATTTCTGTGTGTTGATTTTGAAAACAATGCAATGACCTCTCCATAGCAAACACAAAAGCTCAGTCCACTGAAAGGCAGGAAATATTTCTTCTGTTTTGTTGTTTTATTTGGTAATGAATTCCTTATTAACAGTGTTTATGAAATCATTAAAATAATACTGTCTGCTGGGCCATTAGTGCTAAGGTTTAGTAAACATCTGAGGCATGACAGGTTAACAGTTAAGCTTCCTCGCCCGTAATACAAGATAGCCTTTGCTTCCTCTCCACACCATCAATTAAAAAAAGAAAATAGTCTTTCTTCAATAGAGTGAGTCCCAAAGGTCCCTATATAGGCCAGTTAGTTTAAAGACTACAAGTCTGTGTAAATCTATACACAAAGCAAAGGGATTGGCCCAGAAAGGGGGCAGGTTGAAAAATTTCCTAGAAATATAACACTGAGGCCCACTAAATATTAAATAAAGGAGAGATAACATGTGGGAAGTTGGCTATCAGCCAGGGAGAAATATATTCATAATTAGGAAGTCAGTAACCACGCGCCTAAGGGGATCGACATAAGTTATTTAATTGTTTCAGAATGAAAAGCACATTGCCGTGTATTCCTTGCAGAGTAATAAAATTATTCTTTTTGTTCTTTTTAATAGTTGAGGAACAATGGGCGCCTGGGTGGCTCAGTGGGTTAAGCCGCTGCCTTCGGCTCAGGTCGTGATCTCAGGGTCCTGGGATCGAGGCCCGCATCGGGCTCTCTGCTCAGCAGGGAGCCTGCTTCCTCCTCTCTCTCTGCCTGCCTCTCTGCCTGCTTGTGATCTCTCTCTGTCAAATAAATAAAATCTTTAAAAAAAAAAAAAAAAAAAAATAGTTGAGGAACACTGATATGGCAAAAATGTTAAGTTTCCCAGATTAAGTATAAGTATTCCTTCCTGGTGTACATGTAATTCCTATTTGTTATCTGGTTATCAGATCTCTTACATAATTTCACATGCAATTTAAGATGCTGGTGAGAAATCCCTGTGGCAAATTTTGGCAAAAGAAGGTGAAAAAGTTGAAAAATAAAGATCTTCCAACATGTGGGTTTCTCTTTTTATGAAGGCTGATGTGGCTGGCTTGGCACCTTGTTAAGCAAATCAGTGCTAATTGCTAACACTTTAGCAAATTAAAGAGGCGTAAGAGGGCAGTGGACAGTCTGGCAGAAAGGCAATAGTTCTGGAAGAGGCGACTAAAACCTCACGGGTCCAACTCAGTCCCGTTATAATGAGGGGCATCTCCTGGGTAAGCCAGTAAAGAAGGCAATTCTGTGCGCGCTTTTCCAGGAAGGAAAGGAACAAAATCCTTCTAAGAACTCTTGGAGTGTATCACTTTCTGTATCAGGTCCAACCGATTACGTTGCCACAAAAGGAAGTTTGAGGAGCAGCAAAACTTACAGGCGGATTGCCCTGAGCCCGCTAGCTTGTGAAGACGAATGAGAGATGACTACAGAGGGTAGAAAAGATAACATGAGAATGTATTCAAAGTGGGGAAATCATAGCCAGCTCTCTAAAATCACATCATAGTAGGTTCAAGATGAGAATTATCCATCCAGAGTTCCTTTTGCCGATCAACCCCAGTGTTCGCGTAAGAAAAATGAAACTTACTGGGGTCACATATGTGCCATCACATACTGCTGGCGACTGAGATGGGGCTAGGGTCATCATTTCTCTCTTTCCTCTCCTCTCCACTGCAGCCCGATACAGCCAGATGCCGGCGAACACAGCATGCACACGTGAGAACAGCGAGGGTGAGTCAACGCATACGACGGGCTTTATGCTCAACTCGGGAATGATTCTCAGACATGTGCGGTGCACAGAGGACTGAAGAACTCTGGAGACATCGGTTTCAGAAAGTGGTTCGAAGTGCAGGCATGAAGCTTTGGACGAAGATTTGGTCTCCTACAGAGCAATTTTCTGCATCCAAATAGATAAAACTTTCACGAAAGAGGAGTGCTCCAATGACCATGACCTGAATAGAGCAATTAGAGAAGCAGAGGAGTGGCAGGAGCGAGCAGTGCAGCACACCACGGACAGAGATGGAGACGCTGTCGAGTCTGGCAAAGAAAGGGGAAATATGAAAATGGAAAAGCCCACGGCTCAGCCCAGAAATAGTTCCTGTGGACCCTGAAGGGAGGTGTTTCAGAGTCGAGCTCTCCAAACCAAGAGTACAATAGTGTGGCAGATGAACTGGAGGCCACCAGTGAGTGAGTTTTTTGGACTTTCTAATCAGTCCTGAAGGTCTGCCTGTATGAGTGTGTGTGTGTGTGTGTGTGTGTGTGTGTGTGTGTGTTTTAAATTGAGCAGAAGGACACCTACAAAAGGGTGCATCAACACCTTTTTCAAGAAAGATCTTAAACCCTAGCAAAACACAAACAAAACCAAAATAGTTATGACTTCTCCTCTATCCATGCAGAGCCTCCCCATCACATAACTCTCAGAGTTACCATTCACCAATGCAGTGATGTAAATGTTATTACCTAAGAATTCGGCAAAGTGCCTGCCTAGATTTTTCCATAAAAATTATATCAAACACATAGAATATGCATTAGAGCAATAAGGAACAGCAATATATGTATATGAACATGCATGCATGAACCATTTTATCATTTCACTAAATTGTTATGAAATGTAGGCACGAACTTGCATTAGGGTATGGGATATCCCTGTGATGGCTTTTTCAGAATTATAAAGAACAGCTATGCCAGAGCCATGAAAGGAAAATAGGTCCCTTACTTTACTATGGTTTCAGTCAGATTTGTTTTCCAAAATCAAATTTGCAAATCAATGTAATAAATAAAGAGCAAAACAAACAAATAAAAACAAGAGGATTAGAAAATCAGACTAAAGCTCTCTTTTTATTATGTTTATTTCACATTTCAACCACTTTATAAGAGTTAATAATATATAATGAAGGTTAATTTGAAATTTGTACTATGTAAGAAGGAAAAGCTATTAACTAATAACCATTCAACTTAAGACATATTACTATCTGTTCAAGGTCAGTTTTGCTCACCCTTGGCTGTACATTTGAATTACTGAGGAGTTTTGAAAACACTAATTCTATCCCCTGAGATACTGACTGAATTGGTGTGAGATGTGACCCGGGCACCAGTATTATTAAAAGCTTCCTGGAATTACTTTAATGTGTAGCCAAGTTTGAGAACCACTCTTCTAGGCCAAAATATCATCTGGTAACCAGCTTCTTTTATGAAAAAGATTAAGCTTGTTCAGAAGAGTTGGCAAATGGCATCCCAAAAAGAGGCTTAAATTGAAATTTGAGGGTAGAAAGCAGGCTTGGGGACACAGTGGATGATCCCTGGCACCCCACTCAACACTGGACCAGTGCCTAAACCAAAATCCAACATTCCAAGTGCTGATTTCTTATTGTTGTTAATTTTTAAAGCAAGATTAGAAACATGTTCTCTTGTACCCACAGCCTGCAGGAACATCAAAAGCCAGCAGAAAGGGTCCCCTATGTGATCAAGTTTCACAAGTGGGAAGGATTGTAACTGAGTCACCAGGCATCAGAACCTAAACATCTCTGCTCAGATCCCTAAATTTGGTTTCATATATTCTGTTGGGGTGGTCAGCACAGTAAAAAAAAAAAATACTCCAGGATCATCTGTGAGCCAGTGTGTCAAATTATTTTCATCCAAAAGTAGCTGTATCTGCATAGTCACTCTCTATTTTAAGGCATATAATAGGCATAAAATAGTCACTCTCTATTTTAAGGCATATCCAGTTTGAAAACCAACTTGCATATGAAAAGTGGCTTGGCAAACAGGCAATCAGAAAAAGTAATACTCTCTGTTGAAGGGCCATGAGTATCTGGTAACCTGAAGAAAGGACACTTCCAACTCTAGAGACGTTTAGTCCAAAGATTCTACTTCCTCCAGTCCTGTAGAATCACAGAATCATCTCTTTAAAATGTTGCCTAAATCCTGCTAGTCTTTCCTATCCTGGCTCTATGTTGACTGCTACAATGTTCGGCACAAAATGTGCAATCTTATTAAAGCTAGGTACCTTAACCTCATTCCAATCCTTGTGGTCACAACTTCCATGCAGGACACCTTGGCCATCTTCAGTACACTGCAGGCTCTCTCGCCCAGTGGCTAAGAGCATGTGCTCTGCAATCTTGTTGGCTGAGTTTACATTCTGATCCCACCGTTCACCAGCTTGATTAATTACCTTCCTTAACCTTCAGTTGTCTCATCTATAAAATGCAAACAATAATGATACCAATCTCCTATATCACTTATGAGGACTACATAATGCATTCATTGCAAATAACGTAGTGTTTGGCACTGACAGTAAAACTATTCATTATAATTATTAATTATTTTGCCAAAGCATCATCAGCAACATATTTTATTTCACTCCTACCACATGTTACTTAATTAGAAGAGTAAGAATATTTTAGAAGGGACAATGGGTGAGGGGCAGAAGCATCTCTGAAAGGTAGTTCCTAATCCATAGAAATATAAAACTCAGACAAAAGAACCTGTTCCTTACAGGTCAAGATACTTCTGAATAAGATCAAAACATATCTACTTGTGGCTCATGATACCTTTCTATTTAATGGTTAGCTCTTCTTTTGTTTTAGTGTCTGACTAGTGGTGTTATTTTTCCTAGTTCTTATTAAAAGGATTTCAAAGCATGTAATCCAAAGAGAACATTTTTTGAAAAACAGAAATATCTAAAATAGTCACCAACTAGAACACACATAAAAATAATATAATAATGACAAATATTAGCATAAGTAATCACTGATCACAAATGATTGGTGTGATATACATATTCAAAAATAAATAATATTAGATATATAAACGGTAAAATAACTTCAATTTTGTGATACAATCACCAACTTCAAGTGATTGTCAAATAGAAATACACCTGACAAGAGGAGAAAAGAAACCACCAGCTTCCCAACAAAAGGGAAAGTTTGACATGGTTTTGATCAGAGTTAGTATTAATGAAAGATTAATCACCTTAAAGATTATTAATGCCTAAAAGTGAAGAATTTTCTTTAACCTCCTTTTGCCTTTCTATCCTTTAATGTAGGTGTTAATGAGTATTGAAATGGACAAAAGGCAAGGAAAGGTGTAAGCAAAAGGGGCACTGAGTCTTCATCCTAGAATAATCCAACATGGTCTTCACATCCTGCCCCATTTGGGTACCTTAGAAAACAGAAATTCTGTGCCAGGAATTTTCCATGGCTATTTCTACAGAGAAGTTAACACTCACAAAGTAAAATGTCGCTTAGGCATTTTATAAGATGATCTCTAAGAAAGTCAACATTCTTATGTGTCATATCTTGTAAGAGAAGAACAAGCCGTTCTTCTCAGTAAAATAAGCAGAGCTTTGTAGAAACTTCGTATTTGTCCTTCAGTTCCTAACTACCCTCGCGCCTTCAACACTCAAGATCTCAGTGTTGCTTCTGGTCCTCCAGACACCTGAGTCATCCCTGCCAACACATAACAGGTGTCCTTCCTGCCTGTGACTCTGAGCTCCCTCCGGCTGCTTCTGTCCTGCCCTGACTTCCTGTTCCCGGACAGTATCATTGCTACTGATAACCTATGTGTCACCTCCACAATGTGTAAGACTTTATGTTGTTTTTGGCCACCTTGCTTCCTGAAAACAAATTTCATATCTTCTAGGCTTCTATGATACCTTTGGGTTTTTATTTTTGTTTTGTGGGGGTTTTCTTGCTTTTGTTCTTGTTGTCTTATTTAAATTCATTTATCCAACATACAGGACATCATTTGTTCAGATGTAGTGATCAATGGTTCATCAGTTGCCTGTAACAGCCAGTGCTCACCATATCCCATGCCCTCCTTAAAGCTTGTCACCCAGTTACCTTATCCCCCTGCCCACCTCTGCTTCCACAGCCCTCAGTTTGTTGCCCAGAGTCAAGAGTCTCTCATGGTTTGTCTCCCTCTCTGATTTGTTCTCATTCTGTTTTCCCTCCCTTCCTCTATGATCCTCTGTGTTATTTCTTAAATTTCACACATGAGTAAAACCACATGATGATTGTCTTTCTCTGATGTCCACAAGAGCCAAACTCCAGGAAACTCTGATTGCATTCAATGGTAATGAGAGTCACTGGATAGATGTAATACCCTTGGTCTTCTGAATGGCCCATTTTGTGCCAGGAACACAACATCCACATCTCAGCGATGGTATCCTTCCTTCTGGAAGTGCCAACCACTGGGACTGCACTAGCCATCGAGCTAGTGACCAACGTGAATTATGTTAAGCCTTATCAATCCCAAACTGCTTTCATTAAATCTACACCATATTAGCTAGAATAAACTAAAAATCTTTGCAATCATAATGTTTAAATTAAGACATTAGAAGATATACTGCAAATACTCAGATGGAATTTCACTGCCCTCAGTAGAGCCAGAAATACCTTTTGCTACAATTTTCAATTATGCACAATAAAAACTGAAATATTTGTAAGCAATCTTAAAGACCAAGCATAAATTAAAAACCTGTTTATAGCTAATGGCATTCATCCCCTCCTCCCAAAAAAAGGATATGAAATGAACAAAACAGCATGCCTCAACTATTTTCCACTTCTTAAATTTCCAGTCCTGGTTAACCTACATCCCAGTCCAAACTTCATAAGACAACTGAAGCATCTTAAATTTGGAGACTATAAAGAATAGTAAAGACACAATGTGTTTGTACCTAGTCAAGGAGGAGGCTCCCTGGATACTAAGGCATCCTGAAAGGAAAGATTGTTAGACATTTATAAGTTTGTTTGTTCTGTCCTAGTTACTACTGTTGTTTTCAAAATATTCTTGTCTTTCCATCTTCCTACCCCCTTTTGGATGGGCAAGCCATGTGGCTCCTTCTGTCCAATGCCTCATTAGCTATATGAAAGTGCCTATTAAGGCCAAAACATTTAACTGCCAATGCAAGAACCTTCCAGGATTTCCCTTAGGAACTATGACTGTTATGATTTCTGCTCTTTAAGCCTGGTTCCCTGAATGTCAGCATGGGATCTACCCTACTGACTAGCAGTGGGCTTGTGTGAGTTGAAAAAAAGCCTTTATTGTTTAAAGTACAGAGAGCTGGAGAGACCAGGGAGATTGTGCTCTCTATCTCTCCCCTCCCTCTCTCTCATATATTTCTTTAACTGGGAACTTTAGAGGACAACCCCCTCCTTCCCATCACTCATCCCACCACCCTTGACAACAGACTGCTACCAAGGTAAAAAAGAAGTCTGGCTCTGAGAAATCACAGTGTTGAGAAATCTATCAGAGAAGCTATGGAGGTACAAAGAATTCTATGACATGATACAAAAGCCAGGGCTGGCCAAGAAAGAAATGCCAGAAAGCAAATCACTAGGTCAGGGCAAACAGGGAAACAGGAAACACAGTAAAATTGCACTTAAGGAGAGAAAATATCCAGAACATATTTTATTCAAAAGCCTGTTAGCTTTAAAAATTATAAAGTAAGCAACAAACCATTGAATAAAATATGTTCTACCTTCCTACCCTGACAAATAAGCATTCATATGGACAAAACATATACAGCTATGTTTTCTGCTTGACAAAAATTTTGAAAAATATTAAAGTTGAATGCATCTATTTTGTACATCTCTCAGTTCTGTTGATGAGAGCTGGCTATAATGAGAATAAAGACAAAGATAATTCATAAATAACTATGTATCTATTCCATGAAATCTACTTGCATTGATTTCAATCTACAGAACCACTCATTTTCTTGTAATGATCAATGTGTATTTTTGTTATGCTGAGAATAATGATCCAGGAGAGGGTTCAATCAACTCTGACCCACGACACTTGTTTTTGCACAGCCCTTAAGTTAAGATTTTTTTTTTTTTGTATTTTAAGTGATTGAAAATACTTAAAAGAAGAATATTTCATAAAAAAATATATGATATTCAAATTTCAGTGCCTGTAAGTTAAGTTTTATTGGAATCAGAGAAGCCTACTCACTTATGTATCAACTGTAGCTGTTTTCCTTCTAAGATAGCAGAGCTGAAGAGCTGGGACCGAGGAAGGCATGGCCACAAGTCTACAATAGTTACCATCTCATACTTTACAGTGAAGTTTGCTAACCCCTGATCTAAAGGATCAAAAATTAAAATGTAAATGCAAATATAAAAATGCATATGTATTTTTTTAGAAAACTATAAATAAATATAACTTAAAAATTGAATAATCATTTTATATCTTCAAAATGGTTTCTTAAATTATTTACTAAAATTAAATGATAAAACACAAATTATATTAACTTGTATCAAAATCTAATAAGAAATTTTAATCTGGCCAAAATGTTACCCATTCTTTTAAATGTAATTAAATTATGTTACATATTTCCATTAAAATGAAACCATATTCACTAAAAGCAATTCTAGTATTTTATATCCATTTAGTTGCCAAGGTAAATAACCAGGAATGTATTTCCATCACATTGTGTCTATACCTATATAAGAGTAATATGTAATGTTTTGGATTTCCGACCAGCCTTGACAGCCACATTCAATTGTTCAGTTAATGGAAATTCTGCTCTAATCATTTATATCTCCAAACAAAATTAGAGCACAAAGAGAAGCAAGTAAATAGATTTGAAAACAGACCAGTTACAGAAAAATCTATTGCATCCCTCGTATCAAAGAGAAATGATTTGAGCAGTTAAATTTGTCTTTCCTCTCACCTAAATATATCACCATTTGAACTCTTCCCTCGCTCTGAGTCAGTGTTTCTTTCAAAAGACACTTTCTACAGTTAGCAGTTGTGCCCACCACAAACCTTCATGGTCTTCCTACAAAGTCACCTTTTATTGTAAAGATAGATTACTGAACAGTGTCAGTAATCAGAGAAGGGCTGAGGGATAGATTAAGAAAGAGATCCCTATGTGCTACAGGAAATGTGTCCCTGCTCTTTGTGGCTTGTCGGGCAGGCGTCTGTTTGCTTGATTGAGTCCAAGGGTGTTCGAGTTGTTCCAATTTGGTTAGGGCCAAAGGGAATGAATATCTGGACGCCGTCCTCCACCTCTCCAAGGGATAAGGACATACACGTGCTCCATCACTGATGCTAGAAACCATAAACATTTCCAATCTGATTAAATATTAGTTCTGGGAAGATTTAATTTGGCTCCATGACAGTAGTGATGGCTTTTCTTTTGAGTCTGGTATGAGGATAGTCAGAACGCAGCTTTCCACGGAAACGTGGCTTTCTACTTTTAGAAGATGGACATATAATAACCCTTTCACCCCACATCCCCAGTTGTTTGACACCTGACATTCCCTAAAACTCCTGTTTAAAAAAAAAGTCCCCTCAAATGTACACTATCTCTTGCAACAAAGAATACTTTGCAATGCTTGCACAATTGAAAAAAAAAAAAAAAGGAAGCAAGGAAGGAAGGAAAAATGGATATGGTGGGCTGAATTATACCCTCCCTCTCAAATTTACATGTTGAAGTTTGAACCCCTAGTGTCCTAGAATGTGACCATGATCATATATGGAATTAGGATCTTGGCAGAGATAAAGTGAAGTCCTGAAAGTAGGCCCTAACCCAGCCTGGTCGGAATCTTTATAAGAAGTGGAAGTTTGAACACAGAAACATACAATGGAAGAAGACAGTCATCTACAAGCCATGGAGAGAGATCTGGAACAGAGCCTTCCCTCACAGCCCTCAAGTGAACCAACTGCAACAACACTATGACCCAAGCTGCAGGCAGAAGATTAACTGGCTGGGTGAACCAGGCACCGCCCCCCACCCTTTTTATTAAAGAGTCAAAATTTCTTGAAATATTTGTCAAAAGTTTTGGACATCATCTTAAAAACAATGGCAAGTCATCAAAAACTTGTGAGTCAAAGGTATTAACCTTTTCACATTTTACATTACGTGTTCATCCAAATCGGTGTAATGACTGATTTAAATCCTGTTGATTTACTTGTTGTATTATTTGGATACTTTTGAACATTCCTCACAAATTGTCTAGCTTTCAGGGTGCTGAATGAGTGAGCATCCAGCAGTAAAAATTTCTCAATTTATCTAATTTTAACTACAAATAACATCAGTATTATTGGACCTCAAAAATAATATTTCATGAAATTTTCCATGAATTCAAGGACAATAGCTATAATTTGTAATACAAATAAACATCCATCTTTTTTCTAAAAGTGTTTGAGAATAGGGTTCCTGTTTCTTATAGCTGGGCATTTCACATGGATTCAGAGAAATTTGAATTAAGTTCTGCTGCTTTATTTTTTCTTTATAGGTTAAAAATAATATTCTATTGAATTTTGCCTTTTCTTAGAATCAGGGAAAAATTCAATCTATTAAGTTAACTATATTGCTGTATTTTCAAAAGATAGCTCACATGCAGTGTTTTCTAACTTTATCATGATATGCCATTGTTCGTATTTATTTTAACTTACATCAAGTCTATTGTAATTCATTCTTATTCTTGAAAACCTACATTCAACACCCAAGACTGCAGAGCTAATCCATGAACTTCTAAATGAGCAAACTAATCACATCTCCAGGGTATTCAATTTACCTTTGTCCTCCCATTTAATTGGCAATAGATGTTATAGTATTTTGTATCTTGTCTATCAAGACAGAAACCATCTCCCTAAGTAACTGCTCTGAACTTGAAGATGACAAAGATAAAGTGACTCCTGAGAGGTAAATTTACAATAACGATATAGAAATCAGCTATGAAATAAGTTACTATTTCTCCACAGTTTCAGTTTTCAAAAGTTACTCCTACTATCTCCACAAAAGCATGGCATTGGATCAGTATTTTAGCTCATTTCAATGGGAAACTGCAGGAAAATAACTCCTGTTCACAGAAGACTTGCAGAAAAATTCAATTTTTCAGGTGATTCATATAATTCTAACTCTCAAAATATAGTTCTGGGGGAAAAAACTGAAATTACTAATTTTAAGTTTATATATATATATAAACTTAATATAAACTTTATATATATATACATATATATAAACTTAAAATTAGTAATTTCAGTTTTTCCCCCAGAACTATATTTTGAGAGTTAGAATTATATGAATATATATATGTATATATATATACATATATATAAACTTAAAATTAGTAATTTCAGTTTTATATATATATATATACACACATATATATATATACGTATTATATAAAAATATCCAGTCCATCTCTCTGTAATGTAGATGCACTAAACACATTATTAAAATGTTTACACTACATTTTGCTTATTTCTGCATGCCTACGGCCTTGGCTCCACATCTCAGTTAACACCAACAAACAATATTCCAAGAAAGCCAGCAAGGGGGTTATTTTTACCACTTTCCCACGAAAACAGTAATGTAATTCTGAACAAGTGCTGGGCAGAAGTACATGCTGTGTTTTCCAATTGAAGCAACAATTAAATCTATGTTACAACAGATAACCAATTAAAAATAAGCATTTCTAAGAATCTTGTTTGAAACTGGGAATCCATGAAAGAGATTATCATTTAAAATATTAGCCCAGGTGCAATGAGTTCATATTGTAGGACACTCTCTGAATTACAACTAGGCCTTAAGAAAATCACTTGGTAGAGGCAGGAAAAATACAAGAAAATAAAGAACAAAGAAAAATAAAGAAACAGCTGGATAGAGATGGGAAAAAATAAAGAGAAGAAGGAAGGAAGGGAGAAAAGGAGAGAGGAAGGGAGGAAGGAAGAAGATATTCAACAAAGACGAAACCACAGTGCACGGATAACCTGCAAGTGAAGATACTGGTAAAGTTGGATTTAGCAGTAATTTATTTAAGAAATGTATTCTCAACGCCAACCATGTGCAGTGCCCTGAGTTCTTCATACAGAACTCTCTCGCACACCTGACCGTCTAATTGGGAAGACCCACATAAGCCAAAATTCTGCTTCTCAAAAGTGGCCTTTAACCACCTGCATCAGAATTAGGAGGGTTGCTTATTTAAGATGCAGATCAGACCCCCAGTGCCCAGTCTAGATCTACTGAATTTCATTCTGATCCCCTCCCCAAATCTAATACAATTACCCATTTTATTTAAATCCCCTAGTTGTTACAGATGATAGGTGTTGAATTCTGAGAAGTCTTCACGAAGAGCACATAAAGTAATTGAGGAAGGTACAGGAAAAAACACATCTGAGATCATAGACAAATGACTCCAAGAAGAGAATCCCCAAAGTCCCTGAATCTGTAGGAGTTACCCCTAGGAGTCCCTGCATAGCACCACAGTAGCTTCCATGAGGACAACATTTAAAGTTAAGAAAAGTGCTAATGCAAGTTATTTATCACCAGATCTACGTGAATTCAAGATAATAAAAAGTCATTTATTTCATGTTGTCGGCATTCAGAGTTTTCCCAAAGAAAACAAAAGACTACGAATTCTCCTTAATGAAAATCATCCCTACAGTCTGTGTGAACTGAGCAGGTTTCAGAGATCTTCTATCAAGGGGGCTGAGGATATCTTTTTCTGACTATCTACCAAGAAATCTCCAAATTGATCTCTTGTTAAAGGTAATATCCACACCATCAGTTTTAGTAATCTTTTTTCAAACAGCGTTCCTATTCCCAAAATAGTATCATTTTCCCCCATAAGGCCCTAGGGATTTGGAAAAGGGTTAAAGATTTAATAAATTAGTTTCAGGATATAGTAATAGCATAGAGAAATATTTTAGGGAAACCTTATGTATATTCTACATTTATAAATGTGCCTGGTTCCTGGACCAGGAATAAAACCTGTACAAAGAAAAGAATCTTGAATCAACTAATCCCAGAAACAGTATTCTCTAGGGATTGAGACTACATATATGTTCTTAAATACATGTTTCTCCTTGTATTCATTAATTCTACTAAACAGGATTGGGAATGTCCTGTGGATAGAAGTGTTGATTTTTCAAGGAGATGAATACTAATCACCAAATAAGAGTTCCTTACACAGATTAAATTACCTACTGCCCTACTTCCAACAAAGTCAAGAAAAAGCATATTAGAATTGCAAAACAACAACAACAAAAATCACTAACACATAAATCAAAAGGTTGATCCAATCGACATCTCAAAACTATTACAAATCAAAAATGCTTATCCCTCTGGTAGAACAATTCCAGAACAGATAAGTGACTTGTGTACCTGAAAAGACAAATCCCACTTATCTCTAAAAGTAGGATAGCAATACCAAGCTTCATCTCGCATTTATGTGAAAACAATCAATGTACTTTCTTACTGATTGGCTCTCTAGGTGAAAAGAGTTTCCCATGCCTTCAACTTTTTTGATTATGGAAGTCATTTTTTTCCCATATATCCTGAGAGAATGCCAATTGTTCATTATAGTTCACAATGTCAATAAAACAGCATTGTGCCAGTAGCCGTAGACACAGAGTTCCTTGACTATCCATAAATAAATAAACAAATAAATAAATAAAGTTCATGTGAAAAAAATCTAGTAAACTGAGAACACTTCGAGATCATTCAAGCAGAAAACCACATTATGGAGGGCAAGTTCAATAACAAGGAGAGACAAGCACCTGTAGAACTTTCCTTCTTCGTGACTGGGAGGAGGTCCTGCAGATGAGACCCTCCCCCCAGGTTCTCAGAGTATTCCTCCTGAAACACTGTGGGCCAGACAAGGGAAGAAGGGAAGAAATCTTGTTTTTGTGTTTTGCTGTTTTATAACTTTTATCTCTTCCTACAGAGAAATATGTTGAAGGAATACAGATTCCTTGGAGGGCAAATGACATAACTTCTACTGACTGTTTTGCTGTAATTTTTTTCTATTCCAAAATAATCTTTGAACTAATGATTCAAATAATTCGTAGTTTTCTTTGCCTCTAACCTTAAAGAGTTCTCCCTAAGATCCAGTCCACCCAAATCTTGCTAATCACAAGTTGAACACTAAAAGCTGCATTAATTTAAAATCTGAATAGTTCTCAGTCTGTATGCATATTTACTCTTCATTATTATTCATTATCGATCTTTGGAATTTGTCTAGATTAATAACAGGGTGAAAAATAATACAAATGTCTTCATTTAAAATAAGCAAGGGGCTAGTATATGTTCTATCTTATAGTCTGCTTTTCTCAAAGGCTTCAGGAAATAATAAACATGTTCTATAATAGGAAAATGTTTAAATAAATTTGACACATTCATAAACTTCAATATTAAACAGCCTTTAAATTTACTAATAATTTTAGTGGCATAGGTAAATGCTTACAAAATAATGAAACTATGAACTATTATGTATATTATATATCATATTATGTATTAACACATATTTTTTATTCTACATATTGAGAAAATAAAAAAGAAATAACAGAAGAGACTATTAATGAGTAGTCTCATTATGAGAAAATATTCCACACTTAGTCTGTGGGTATGGCTGTGTAATTCCATTATATACTTAAAACCACTGAATTGTACATTTTAAATACATGGAAATTATAGTATATGAATAGCATCTCAATAAATATCTTAAAAATTCCAGAAGAGATTATTTTAAATAATTTTATTAAAGTATAATTTACATAAAATACTATTTTAGGTATATAGTTCGATAAACTCTAACAAATGTTTATATTAATAAAATCATGAAAAAGAAGACTTTCCTTTGTTCAAAGTATTGTCCTTATACCCCTTTCTAGTCAATTTCTTTTTTTAATCCTCAATTTCAGGAAAATGTTGGTCATCTTTGTCACTACAGATTAGATCATTTTCTTTGGAGTTCCATATAAATGGAATCACACAATATGCATTCTTCTGCTTGGCTCAGCATCACGTTTTTGAGACTACATGCATCTGTTTTTGCTTCCGTACACTGATGATTCATAATCCATTCATCTCTTGATGAATTTTGGGGATGTTTGCAGATCTCTAGTATTAGGCCATTGTGAACAAAGCTACCATAAACATTCATACATATACATATATGGCTATATATTTTTATCTTTCTTGGGTAACTACTAAAAAGTAGAATTATTGGACTATGTGGTAGTTTTGGTTTTTAACTTTTTATGTAACTGTCAAACTTTTCCAAAGTAGTTATTCCACCACAAATCTCATTAGCCATATCTGGGCATTCTTTTTGAGTCACACCTTCTCCAACCCTTGAAAATGTCATTATTTATAATATTAGTCATCTAGAGAACTGTGTGATTCCAGAGAATCTAGTGATTTTTGTGTGTGTGGTCTTAATTTATATATTGCCATGAATAATAATGATATACACAAATACTATACTCTCTCTTATAATGATGAATATAATTGTCATTTCCAGACATTCTTGAATTTTCATTTGTGGAGTATCTGTTCACATGTTTTTGTTGGGTTGTATCTTATAATTAGTAGGTTAATTCGTAGAAATTGCAACGCAGCTGTGGGATATCTGGTCAACAGACAGCATCCAGAGAGGATGCCTTAGCTCAGAGAGTTACCTCGTGTGAAGTCACACTATTTCTATGAAAGTTTCTTTACAAATCTTGCCTTCCTCTCTTCTTTTAAAGGAAGTGATTCCTGACTGACATTCCAACCCCCATCTCAGCATCTGCTACTAGAAAACCCAACCTACCATATGGTCTAAATATACTTCCTGTTTTATGCAGTTTTTCTTGTGTTTCTTTTGTTTTTTTCTTTATTTACAGCTGCATGAGTGACAACAAAATTAGGTGTTGTTTCTTCATAACTGGTTCTAATAGTTGAAAATCCTAAATCACTAAGAACATTGGGTAACCTTAGTATGCCAGATCTTAACTGAAAATATGTTCTTTACTGGTAAATGATGGGATTTAACCAGCTATGAACGAGTTTCAGTTTCCAAAATTTAAATAGCATAAAAACTGTAATAGCCTCTTAGTAACACTTGGAAAACCTTGATTTAATTTTTTATTCAAGTAATAATCAGAGAACTCCTTCAATTGCATAGACTCCTTACCCTGGAAAGTAAATTAATTTAGGCTTTAACTATAACAAAAAGAAACAAACAAAAAAAGCTTTGCTGTTCTTTGCTTTATTTTTTGACAAAGCTCCAGCCTGAACTCTGCCTGACGCCTGTGCTTAGACCCCATTTCTCTTTATATGCTGAGAACTCAGCTTGGCAGTCTATCATCTACTTCCTAAGCCTGCTTCTCTAGCCTAATTTCCGTCTCTGGATTTTGCTTTACTCTTTTCTCCTCCTCGAAAATTCCTTGGCTCAGGGCACCTGGGTGGCTCAGTCGGTTAAGCTTATCTGCCTCAGGCTCAGGTCATGATCCCAGGGTCTGGGAATAGAGCCCTGCTCAGCAGGGAGTCTGCTTCTCTCTCTCTCTCTCCCTCTGCTTCTCCCCCAGCTTATACTCTCTTTCTCTCTCCCTCACTTTCTCTCTCATTCACTCTTTCTCTCTCAAATAAATAAATAAAATCTTACAAACAAATAATAAACAATAATTCCTTGGCTTAATTCCTGGGTCCAATCCAGGTTCAGACTCCAGTTTTCCATAAGTTAGTAGTTCTGTTATCCACACAAAATGACAGTGAGCATTTATACCAGGAAAGATTATAGTCTTATTATATCATTTACACAGTCACACACATATGCAGAAAGACAGATTTGAAAGAACTTAGTCACCAAAGATTATATATCGTATGCGCAGTATTGTTGTATATTAATTAAGTAAATGTTCCTCTACCTCGAGCATTATTTAATCTTACTAAACTTACTTTAATTGGTTCTCTAGCTCCAAGCACATCCTCTCCTTCATAATTAATGTCCACTCTTTGCAGCAAATTAATGACCACAATTGCAGCAAAATCCAGGCCATAAAACCACAGAGAGCAGGACAGTGAAGATCAAAGAAGGTTCCAGAGCCCACGAGGCAAAAAGAAGAAATATAAAACAATTGTCAAAATTCCAATCACTGTAAACAGAAAACGCTGATAAACAAAGTCCCAAGGGTTCCCAAGATTTCTAATCACAACTACACATATAAACATATAATCACCCATACAAACACACGTTCACACATGCACACACACACAGATAAGTACACATAAACACACACACACACATTCTGTTATCTCTTTAATATCAAGGAAACAAGTTTCCTGAATTGGCTGGAAAGAAAATAGGATATTCAGAGGTGTCAAGGAGAACAATAAATAGGAGAAAAATGTATCTTGCATTTAAACACACTTTTTGTTCCATCCAGAGGAATATAAGAAAAATATATAGAGAAAGAGAGAAATACAGATACTCTTCATGCAATGACCTTTTATAAGCGCACAAAGAGTTCTCAGCACCACCATTATTCCCTGAGTGAGGGTCTTGGGCACTAAATCACCACCTGAAATTCTCCTTTCCTTTATCCTCCCTCTGCTGAACCTCAGAGGGAATCTGGGTACTGCTGACACGGCAGGTATAATGCAGTCAGGAAAAATGCTTCACAACAAGCACTCTTACCATTGACCTTCATCCCCTGCTTTGGAGGGGAAGCATCTGGCAGCTTTGTATTACAATATGGGCAAAGCATTGTGCACAGCCCTAGGACTTCTCTCCTTCCTGTCAGAAACCCCCCTTAGCAAAAATTAATGAAAGAGGAAATGGGGCATGAAGCCTAACTATACTGTTCTCTCTCAAACTGAGGATTTAGGGCTTTGAGTCATATTAAGCATAAGCATCTTAAAGAGACATTTCCTGTCATATATCATCATTTTAGTGGAACAGATTTTCATAGGGAATACAATCTAATTAGCCAATTAAAAGAGTTACTTTATGTATATGCCACAATATGGGGTAGACAGTGTTTTAACAGAAAAACTGCTCCTTTTCTACTATCATTTGCATATAAACCAAGTATTCCATTTCCTTGACTTCTGAAGTGTTATTAGTGAGCCCATGGCTTTGCTATGTAGATTTCTGAAATTTGAGATTTTATCATTAAAAAGTTCCCCCAAATACTAGGGCCATTCAAACTCAAATTCTGAAAACTCCAGGCTCTTAAATCCCTTCTGCAAAAGCTGAGGACCCCTAGTGGAAACCATTAATCTGGAGACAAAATGTGTCCATGGAACCAAAAAGGACTTGAGCTACTGCGGAAGCTGGTAGGAGAAAATGTAAGGTGATCAAACACACATTTTGTTAAAAGGAGAGCTTAAGATCTGCTGATTACCTCTGCCAGAAGCGTTATTTAGTCTTACCAAATTTACTTGAATTGGTTCTTAATTGAATTGTTCAGTGTTGGAAAGCAATTCTTTATGAGTCTTCTGCATGGCTGTATGTCTTGTAAGCCAAGCACTGACAGCTTTGTTCCAGACTATTTTTACAATGTTGTTTGTATAGCAAACAGCCTTTGGAAATAGAGTTAGTATACCCTTCCATAGCAAAGGGTGGATATTTTTATACTCTAACATGATGAAAGATCATCTCTCCCTGCAGAGCTAAGAACAATCAGGTGTATGCTATTTATAAAAAATTTGAAATCCTGACCCTCAGAGTTCTTCTCCTGTAATGTAATTTTGTGCAAGCAGCCTCTGGTCCTTGTCTTATTTGCCATGTGAACTGTGGCTCAAGAAACGGTCATGAATATGCTGATACTCTCACTACTACTATGGCTGTGAGTAATAAGCACTCAGTCTTCTTTGACCTGGGTTTTGTGTCTTCAATCAGCATCCATGAAACTAGAGAATACTGTTTGCTTGAAAGAATAAAATCACAAAACTTTCCATTTTCTGGACAGATTTAATGATGAAGATGGGATATTAACAGACATGGCTTTTTTAAAAAGGAAATATGAGGGTCTTAGGGGCCAATTAATGAGATCTGAGGGAAGTCCTTGGGAATTGGTACTAAACATTTTGACAAAACTGTGTCATCTAGTGGTAAATAAATGATTCATTCATTCTTTTTTTCTTTCTTTCTTTATTATAAAGAGGGGTACTTGGGAAGTGGTTACAGGTGGAGTGCCAGAGGGCTGCCCAAACTATGGTTCACACTCCTCTGGGTAGAGAACTTCCTCACTAATTTGCCCTATTGGCTAATAAACCCAGACAAAATTCAGGGACCTGCTATCTGGTTTAAATTCCCTGCAAAGTACTTAAGCCCTCTGGCAGTCAAGGAAAAAGTGTTATCTCCTCAGCAGTTGTAACAACTAATCCTAAGAGTTGTACTAGATGGGCAGAAGGTTCTTCTTCCTTTTGGACAATAGTTACAAAGACGTGCTTCCACACCAAGCATAAAATGGAAAAAAATTGCGACAGTTATGAGCAGATATCAAGTGAATCGTCAGAATTTTGTCTGGGCCATTGGTGAAACAAGGAGATGAGGCACACAACACTTAGAAATAGTGGAATGAGATGGATGGAATGGAATGGTATGGAATGAAATGGAAACAGATGGGTTGTCTTACAGTTCCTATATCTATGATGTCTATCATAGCTATTTTAGATACGTTCAGAGAAGACAATAAGCAGTCTCAGAGCTTTTTGCGGCAGGTCTTGTTGTAAGGGAGCTTTGTCCCTATCTAGAAGATTTCCCTGGGACAGACAAACTTTTGCAGGAAACCATTGTTGAAGCACTAATTAGTATTCAGAGACTCTTAACTGCTCTAGATTGAGTTTTCTGATAAAGGTGAACCATTATAAAATAGAAACTGACACACACAAAAATCTAGATGAATTATTGAAATTATCCTTCGCATTCTGGAAAATTTCTCTCACCTGCAGAGAGAATTTAAGCAATGTCATCTTCATAATGGGGCAGCAGGTGCTTTGGATTATGGAGGACTCCTCAAAGAAAAGCACCCTATGTGATCCAAGACTGACTTAGTCAGAAGGCACAAAACCCTGTGACACCATCCAAAAAAGTAATGTGGCTATAAATGTTGAGTCAAGGTCTTTTAAGTCCAAAAGAGATAGATGGTATCAGCTAGGAAGCTCCTACAGTCCAATACAGGGCAATAGGCAAGCCTACTGGAAGTTTGTTTGGTTGACCATGAGCTGCCACCACCCTGCTTAAAACAAAATGGGAAGGCTTGTTAAATGGGATGATGCCACTTTCTAAGTTTCACCAATGCCTCCCATGCTTTTCACCATGATCTCAGTTATTTTAAGGACAATACAGATAACTAAAAGAGGTGCTAACATTCCCATTACTCCAAGAGGGATCAAAGATGATAAACCTCCTCCTAAGTATGCTGGAGGACTTGGAGGTGGAGAGAGAATCAGACTTTTATGGTTTTGATGGATATGCATGCCCAAATCACAATCTTCTCCAGACCATAGGAGAAAAACACACCCAGATTTAACTAATAGAGTTTGAGTGAGGTGGGGAAGAGAAGTGAACATGACCTTGTGGTGGGATGCTTTGGGCCAATTAAATGTAATGTTATTTCTCCACTTAAAAGTAGGGCAAGAACCGATGCTAAATGCATATTCTTCCACAGTACATAAGTGACAGGAGAGACTCTCCAGTCAGGAAAAGCCTGGAAAATTGCAACATGTAAATCATTTCTCTAAATCATCCTTTCATTTGCAATTGATGATTGGTCAGCATTAAGCATGAATGTCTCCACCCTCTAATGTTCAAAGGTTATATTCAAAGCTTTCACTATACACATGACATCTTATTGTTTAGCAAATCAGAATAATCAGTCTCAACAGCCCTGATGGTGACAATATCATAATCCCACATACAAGGGCATAATAAACCCTGAAAAATTTCAGACCTGCCTGACAAATTAAATGTCTTGGGACTAAATGAACAGATTCAAAACATTTGATCCTCTGGCAGTCAAGGAAAAACATGTCTCATTAGTCCTTGCCACAACATAGGAGGCCAGTAACTTCTTGAATTCTGGGTACCAGAGACAATATGTGCTTAACATTGACATTCTTGAGACACCTGGGTGGCTCAGTTGATTAAGCATCCAACTCTTGATTTAAGCTCAGGCCCTGTTCTCAGGGTCATGAGATCAAGCCCCATGTTAGGCTCTGAGCTGAGCATGGAGCCTGCTTCAGATTCTCACTCTTCCTCACTATCTGCCCCTCCCCAATTCACCCCCTCCACTTGTGTGAGCACACATACATGCATACTCTCTCTCTCTAAAATAAAATAAAATAAAATAAAAAAACACTGACATTCTTCTTGCTTTTTCATATTGATCAATGCACAAATCAGCATCGTTTGTGTGGACCCAAAGCAATAGTCTGCATTGGAAGTGATCCAGGAAACTATGGCACACACTCTGTCTTTATGCCTCCACAAAGCACTAATGACATCTTTGAACCTTGTCTCTATGACTGACACCTCTGTCAAAGAGGGAAGCCTCAATGTAGAGGCAGCCTCTGGATAACAGCCTCATCCCTTCCACTACAGGATTGCCAGGATTAATCCTTTTGAAAGCAGTTATTGTCTTGCCATTGGGTTCTTGTTGAAACTGAATGCCTAATCTTGGGTAACTTGGACTTAACAACTAAGAAGGTAGGAAGGACACAACAGGCCTCACATTTAAATAGAAATGTTATAGTCAACAACACAACTGGCACTGGCCCCCATATATCCACTTTACTTGAAAAGTGGCAAAAACCACTTTGGGAGCAATTTAATCCCCCACACCACTGTCTTATAGAAAGATGCTGTATTCATGGGGCTCTTAATTCATAGAGGTTCCCCTAAATGTCTGGGCTTGGTCCACTGATGGTTTGGCTAAGCCAAAAACTAATGGCAACCCCTGGGCTTCTGCATCTGTTCAACCTCAATGCTAGCAGTGAAGAACAGAAAATGGCATGGTCACTCTACCCAATGGACAGAACTCATGGAATTTTCATAACTCTGGCCTATGCTCACCTTGATGAAACTTGCTATAATTTCACTGGGGCTTAGGGATTTGAAAATAGCCAAGTGTTTGGTCTGCCACTTGGAAAACTACAGACTGGCAGATTAATACTCTGCTAGTTGGGGCCATGAACTACAGAAACTAATTACAGCTACTGATCAAACCATCTGGATTCTTCATGCAAATGCCCAAGTTAAATGCCCTTTATCTGATGAAACCAACTGAACTCAAGCTGCTGTTTCAGCCTGTATCACACAAAAATACTACCATTTCTCCCTGAGCACAGCCACACATCCTCCATCACAGACTATTTCTGATGCAGAGATACTGCTTTACACCAGACTCTTGACTACTAGAAATGGCTGACCCCTTTGTCTCACACTGAGGGAGGCCACACTACCTAAGGTTCTGCCCTTGACTGACCTCAGCAGATTTACCACATCGTACTATAGACTTCTTCTCAGTATTGTCAGCAATGTCTTACCACAGCTGACACCTTTGTTTAGTTTATGGTGTTCCTGGTTGGTCCAATCAGCCAACTCGAGTCACACAATGGTGGCTCATGAAACTAATCTGGGTCATATGTCTGTCATAACAAAACATTTGCAATGCAATAATGATGCACATTTTATCACAAAATGCATGCAGCGATGGACTTTCCATTCTCCCAAATATCAACAGTTACCTCTGCATCTATGTAAGCACCTAGTATTGTTGCTATTTTCACAATAGTGATTCTAGTATTTGCATAACGATATACCACTTTGGTTTTCATTTGCATGTCCTTAATGGCTTACAATGTTAAACATCTTTCCATGTCCTTATTTGTCATCTATATATCCTCTTAAGTGATATGTTTATTTGTGATTTTTGCCCCTTTTTAAATGAAATACTTCGTTTTTTTCCTCCTGAATTTTGAGATCTGATAAGGATCTTATATATATGGGTTTCAAATAATTTCTCCCACTATACCTCGTGTTTCCATATTCACTGGGTCTTTCCGAGAGGACATTTTTAAAATTTTTTGAAGTTCAATTTATTTTTTTTCTCTCTCCTTTTTTGAGTCATGCTTTTGATGTCAGCTATAAAAGCTCTTTACATAGTCTTAGACTCTGAAGGTTTTCTCCTATTTTTTAACTGACATTTTATTATTTTAGATGCCCAACTACTTGAGCACCACTTATTGAAAAGACTATCCTTAACAATGAATTGCTTTTGCACCTTTGTCAAAAATCAGTTTTGTATATTTGTGTTGGTCTACTTCTAAGTTCTATGTGATTCTTCTCTTCCTATATTTTTAAGCTGTGTTGCTAGTGCCTATTTCTTGTTAGAATTGTTATGACTTGCTGGTAGATTCTTTTATGATTATTTTATGTCTGTCTATGTCCCACTAATTTGTTCTAAAGTAGACTTTGACCATAATTTGATTTCATCTTCCTTAAACTTAATAGCTGCTGCCGTCTTTCCCGGATACCCTTCAATCTCATGTCATTATACTTTTATCTGAAGTAAATTATACAGTAGTCAATACTTAAACAAATACAAATTTATATGTTTTTGTATAATATGTCTACTGTTGCTTGACGAGATTTCAAATAATTAAAAAAATAAGTGTGTATATGTAAATTTTAAGTGATTCAAAAAGAATTAGTATTTCTCCAACAGCATAACTGCATTATTGATGTATATTACCACATGATCTGGTTGATTTTTCTTAGTCCTACATAGATAATTCTTATTCTAATCAAGTCTACATTGAAAAAGTATGGCTATCATACTAGGATACTTGGTATCTTATTAGGATAACACAGGAGCACACCAAAAACTACCAGCCTACTCTTAGTAAGTGAACAATGAAGATAGAAGCCAGGTAGGCTGTAGCTGAAAAAGCCACAGGTCAGACCTGATATTCTAGTTAACAGGAATTATTAATATTAGCTCCAGAAGAAATAATAATAATATTTGTATAATAATCTAGAGCCTTGAAATCATGTTCCTAAATTAACTTCTTAAATCTCTCCACTAAAATCTTACATTATTAACATTTTACAGCTCAAGGAAAATTAATCTCAGAGAAATTAACTGATCTGTTATGTCACATCAGACCATAAACTAAGTCCCAACTGGAATGCAGATCTACTGAAAGCCAAATCTATACTGATATCTATCTATATCTAGATATCTAGAGAGAAGAGAGAATTTCCTGCCTTTGGCTTCTTTCTCCCTGCTTTGCTAAGTAAAGGTGATCAAGGGTTTCCACTAGATTAATAAATGTCCTCCTTGAAACAAGGTGAAAAAATATAATTTGGTACATCATTCTTAATATTACTCAATATGTGAATAAGCAAAATCAAAATAAAAAGCAATGAGCATTATTTGTGAATAAATTCTTGGAGATAACAAGCTTTATGTATCTTAATAGCTTTAACTCAAAGATGGTGGTTAAATAAAAAAAAAAGTTTATTAAAAGTATTTCAGCATAATTACAAAGCCTCACATTGCTAGGCTTATGTCTTTGTTCCAATGGAGAAGGGACAATTTAAAGTATTTGGAAGTGAAAATATACCCTCTTGATCAGGAATATGATAGACCTGTACCTTTCACATTACCTTGATTATTAAATGGTTAAAAAGGGAAAATAACTTAAAATGCTTTTTGAGAGGAGGATCGTACAGAGAAGTTGCATTGTTTAGCTAAAAACAAACAAAACTTGGCGTATTCTTAAATATTTAGCTTATAGAAACTAGTGAATTCATGAAACTATTGTATTCTCTAAAACTGACATTATCACCTGACAAAAGCTTTCACTAACCTAAGAAGTTTAAAAAATTCTGTTCCACCCCCAAATTAATATTTTTATATCATAACAGAATTGTTCCTACAGTATGGTTTGACATGTGCACAAATTCTATGAATGTACAAAACATGTAAAAATCAACTGTGCGTTCATGAGATATTACTATTATCTCATCGTTACATAATGATGCCTTAATTTTAAGTGTATTTGCCCTTCAAAGTAGAATGTGAACATTTTCAAAGTTATCACAATTCCAATGTTAGAAGCAGGCAGTGTTTTCCCATCTTAAAGCAATAGTTTAGATGAGGGTGTCTTATCACTATTAACAAAACATCTGTTGGAGGCTCAGCAATTAAGACAAATAGTTTCCTCTCTAATTCTTTGAATGTGAAATGAACACTCGGTTATTAAGAGTAGCTCAGGCCATGACAGATAAGAAGCTGACAGAGGAGGAAGATGCTGAGCGTGGGCAAAAGCGTCCTACCACTACTGAGCAGCTGAGAGGAACCCTCTGTCTTTGACAGTGAGGTAAGGGTCAAGGCAAAACAGATCCAAGCATCACTAAGGGACTGCTTCCAGAAGGAAACAATTCTCTCTCTCAAGAGGAAAATGAGCTGATGCGGCACTTTTTCTGTTTCTCAGTAAACTCTGAGTAACCCCACAATGATGGATATACTAGTGATGACATAAACCCTTCTGAACTTAATGTCCCATTTGAGGTGATCCTCTTTTAGGCTTAACGATCCAAAAATATATTTCGCACATTCTTCAGCCTAAATCACCATCTGATTAAATTTTATCAATGATTTCATTCAATTATTTCAAACAATTTAAATTTTTTTTTCTAATAATTTAATATATGATGGTTTTTAAAGATAATCTCTCCTAAAATACCTCATTGAAATTTTCTCCAAGAGCTGCTCTGTTAGCACAGTGAAAACCAGGATTCATTCTGCAATCTCATGATAGAGAAATGAGCTAGATTTTTGGCATATCCATACCAAACTGTTGAAAAGTCTTTGGGAGTTGTAATGCAGATCTAAGTTGGCAGTTTAAAATCTTCTGACCTCTTTGTGACTCTCCTGAAGTGAACTCCTTCAATGAGACCAATGACAAGAGAAATGGTCCATGCTGAATTGATACTAAGGCTCACCTCTTTTCAATTCTTTTTTCAGTTGTCTCAGAGGAGGGAAAGGATCAGACATGCTCCCTTAATTTTGTTTCCTGGCAATTAACTCCCAGAATAACACCAAATAATTACAACCATAACACTGCAGAGAAAGTTAGAGTAGCAGTAAATGTTGCTAAGCTGTGAACTTTGACAAACAAGCCACTGTAAACGGGCAAGGCTGACGGCTCTGCACCTGGTAGCATCCTCTGTCTGCACTGATTCTCGGAAGACGGGAAGAGCACAGCTCATCCTGCTGAAGGAAACCTAACTGCGTGAAGTATGACACTGTGTTTTGGAAGTAGAGGACAGAAAAATGACACATAGGAAGAATCCATGGAGAGTGAAGCCAGCAGGACTTCAAGTTAAATATCTATTCATTTATCAATCTATTTCTTTATTCATCTTATTTTCTTTGAAGAAGGCAGAGGAAAAAATGAATAATCTTCTTGTGTTGATCTCCCCAAGGGTATACAGCAGAGGGGCCCTGAGTTCTGGCTTTGTGCTATATAAGTACAAAGTGAAACTCTCTGTTTACCAAATTGATGGCTGAGTATGTCTAGGTCCCCAGTGGAGCTCAGACATCCAGAAGTAGGTCAGTCAGAGGAACTGACTCCAACCACACAAGGACAAATAGTGTGTCCTACAGTATGTAGGACAGTATTTAGGACACATACTGTAGGACACAAGGAGTCTATATTCTTTATTGGTGAGAACCTAAATCTGATAAGTGTTTTAACTTCAGCCTTGCTCCATTCCCTTTCAAATTATTCCTCTCCCTTTCCTCAGTGAATGTTCCCCTTTTACCCATAATCTCCCCACCCCAGCAACTCTGACCTTGCTTCAGATCATGTTGATGACCGAACTTTGCAGGCTGTGAATGTCCTATTACCAAGACCTTTCTAGGTTTTAACAATTCTTACACCAAATTTCATTCTATTAAGGCAATGAATAAAACAATTAATAGATAAAATTTGAGGTAAGCTTTTAAAGAATTCATATATACCTTCTCTACTTTATCTTTTCACTTCACAAGCAGATATACTACCTTAACACAAAAGAGAGGATAACTGGATCTCTCCAGGGTGATGCTAGAGATACTTGGGATCTTAAGCCCAGAATCATGCACTGGCTCCAGAGGTCATGCTTTTCACCATCATGCCAGGTGGCATAGGAGAGAAGAGTTTTGGCACGAGTCAATGGTGATAGTGTTTCCTTAGGAAGACTTGAGATGGAGTAATTTCTGTGGGCTCAAACTGCAAGACAATCTGGAGATCTCTGTGCCTTTGAAGAAATTGCAAAACAATTCAATTTAAGAGATTTTTTTGTTAAAGGCGTTTTTGTTTCTCTTCTAATAAAAGCAAGATCTTTCTAAATCTTAGGTCTTAAAAAAAAAAAAAATCTTAGGATCTAATAGTCTCATATAGTTTCGGGATGGTCATTCAGCAAAACATTCCCAAGAGCTCCAGGCTTCAAATGAAGAGTGAAAGGGGCAGTCACATAGGAGAAAAGTGCTTTCAGTTGGGAGAGGATGGTACCTATGTCTCAGGGCATATAATAAACACATGCAGGTGTGTCTTTCTAATCATGGAAGAAACAGATACTATCAATTTGACTACTTGGGCCCCTGTCTTGTCATTCAAAAACACACACAAAAAATAAAATTCAAAAAAACATTTAAAAAAATCAGAAACAGGGGCGCCTGGGTGGCTCAGTGGTTTAAAGCCTCTGCCTTGGGCTCGGGTCATGATCCCGGTGTCCTGGGATGGAGCCCTACGTCAGGTTCTTTGCTCAGTGGGGAGCCTGCTTCCTCCTCTCTCTCTGCCTGACTCTCTGCCTATTTGTATTCTCTATCTGTCAAGTAAATAAATAAAATCTTTAAAAAAAAATCAGAAGCAATAATCTAATAGCCATGATAATTGGAAAATAGCTTAATAATTAAAAAATAAGACAGTGAGAGAGCGAGGAAAAAAAAACCCTAGGATTTACCTTGACATAAATAAAAAGAAAATTCACTAGAAATGCATCTGTAAGCACAGGGGGGTGATATATACTCCCAGGATTTTTAAATGATAATAGATTGGTAAGAAAAAGTAAATGTAATAGAGATGTGAGGAAAATAATTACTTGGATATGGATATCTGTATACTCTGGAATATAACCCAGTTTTAAATATGATGTGCTAATTATAGTCATTTTCTTATTTGCTTGTTTTGATAGGGTGTTTATCTATTGATAGTGAAAATATGATTAATATTATAAATACCTTGATCTTTGACACAGTTAACAGGTCTGTGAGAAACCAGATTTTCAGAACATGAGGCTAAAACCCAGACAAAGGCATCCACCGTCATGTATTAAGTAAAAATATACAAGTTTCACATTAAATCTTTGACAGTACCAATCTATGTAGTATTACTAAATATCACAGTATCTCTTTAAACATGATGTAAACTCAGTCTATATTTACCTAAATTCTACAACATGCTTCTTTTTTAAAAAAAATATTTTATTGATTTATTTGACTGAGCGAGAGAGATCACAAGTAGGCAGAGAGGCAGGCAGAGAACGAGGGGGAAGCAGGCTCCCCGCTGAGCAGAGTCCAACATGGGGCTCATCCCTGGATCCCAAGATCATGACCTGAGCAGAAGGCAGAGGCCCAACCCACTGAGCCACCCAGGCGCCCCTCTACAACGTGTTTCTTAATCCAAATTTCCATTAGTTGTTTTTAAAAAGAGTCAATTGATAATAGAGACATAGGTTGGGGAAAAGTGCCAGCAATCCCAAGTGAATTAACTTGAGAATGACTCCTTAGATACACTGCTGAATCCATGTCCCCAAAAGTGCGGGATATATACAAACAAAAGAAAACATTAAATCACAGTAAGGCAGTCTATTGACCTAACATTCTTCTAACCCCAAAGTTTTACTGAGTTCTAAATATCCCTAGGAATGTAAGCCTTTTTAACCTCTTGATATAGGCCTGGTATGGAGTCACAGACATTAAAAAAAAAAAAAAAAAAAAAAAAAAAACACCTGGAAAAGACACTCCAATACTGAAAATATTTTAAAAATAAATAATTCAAAATTTTTATGTAATTTACCCAACATGTATAAAATTGATCCTTTTGTAAAATAACTCAAACTCCTTGAAACTTGTGTTCTCCGTTCTTTCTCCTTCCAAATGAGTAATATATGGATATATGTATGTGTGTATGATATCCACTCTGAATGTGTATCTGATATATCTACGATCTATTTATTGAACTCTCTATAAATGTATGCAGGTGTATATGCAGATATATGTGTTAGTCTGTATATGCAGACTAACACTTATATGTGCGCGTGCGCATGCGCATGCGTGCGTACACACACACACACACACACACACACACACATCTAGCGTATTCAGCAGCTGCCTTAGGCCAAAAATGTTCACCTATTCTCTCAGTACCCTTTCTCTCTTCATTACATAGATCAATTTAAACTATCATGCTTCTTTAACTGTTTCCCTAATTTACTCATTAACAGCACTTCTTTCTAATTTGGAGGGTGAGAATTGTAAAGATGAAGAAAGAATTTAATTTCTTTCCTTCTGTCCATTAGGTACTACTTCTTAATCAAGTATTTGTGACTCTATCCAACATTTGTAATAGATTCCACTCCCTAATCATTCACAATCCAATCAAATCCCACTTTTCTATGTCTTTTCTACCCCATTGGAGTTGGTCTTTCTCTTGGATTCCTGCACTGATAGGGCCCAATGCAAGATCATTCTTCCTAATGAGTGAGACACTTTTGGGGTAATACCAGGTCTTCCTACTCCCTCTTACCTCTGGTACAGGAATCTAAACAGATAGCCTTCAAAATAAGATACAGCCTCTCTATATTTTCTATTGTCTATGTAGAGGAGTTGACAAGGAATTGACTTTCTTCCTAGAGTTAAGAGTGATCCCAGTTCTCTTGAGGTAAGACCACACTTTACTGGTTTATACTTATCACAGAGATGAGTCAAGAGGAAGTCTCAACAGCCGAAAACAAGACTCCTCCCATCTCCCAGGCCTCTGAGAGTCCATTTTTAGGGTCTATAACATGGTCTGAACCTATTCTACTTGACCCACCCTTCTATTCTCACAACATTTATAGCTTACAAACACTGACTTCCCAGCTTAAATGGTTATCCTTCTTCATTCCATGTATACAGTTCTCAAGAAGGTTGAGACTCCTCACACAAACATGGCTCATATTCCACTCCCTCCTTTGCCCTATCATAACTCCTGAAATCTCTCCATTGTACCATTTGTCAACAATCTCATGGATCATCACGTTCCCATCACTTGTGTGTAATTGTAGCTACTATGATTGTGGCTTTCTTCAACCCTACTTTTCTTGTAACTCTTGATTATTTCAGTACATAAGTAGATAATTGTCCTATCTCTCTAACTTCTACATCTGTGATGATCATGCCCTTTACTTCTCCTCTGCCACTCACTCCAATGGCTATATTCTAAACCAGTGGTTCTCAATCTGGAGACAATTTGCTTCTCCAGGAAATATTTGGCCATGTCTGGATACATTATTGGTACTCACAACTGAGTCTGGAAGGGAGGTGGGTTACTCCTGACATTTAATGAGAAGAGTTTAGTGAGCATCCTGCTAAATATTCTACATTGCACATGGTAGCCTACACACACACACACACACACACAAAATTATCTATCCCAAAGTGTTGATAAGTGCTGAGATTGAGAGACCCTGCACTAGAACTTTTTGTTAATTACCAGTAAGTGTAAACTCTGCAATATCAATTTAAAACATGTCTCATTCAGACCATCTCCTGCTAACTTCTTAGCTTCTTTCATCACATATTCCAACTCTAATAATTCTTCAACTTCACCTGGACTAAAATTTACAGAGTCAGCCTGATTTGCCTTTTTACTTTATACATCTGATGTTTATTTTCTCATCTCATACAAAATAAATTCTATGGAAAAATATTAAAAATCAATTCCTTGTATATATTCCTGTCACCTTTGCTCTTCACTGGCTTTACTGAACTTCGATAAGAGACCCATTCTTTGACGAATCCATAACCCTAATATTTTTACGTTTTTAGTACAATATATTTGTTGTTATTACACAAGTGGTGCTAAACACGGCTACAAGTGCACCTGCGGAGCTAAACACAGCTAGAGAAAAACACAAATCTATTTTGCCTGGCACTTTTTAAATCTGGGAGGTTGAATCTTAATGGCCAAGAATTATGCCATGTCTCCTAGTCCATTTATTCTGTCACTCTCCTAGATAGATAATTCATGTTTTTCTTCCTTTTTACTCATCAAACACCCATTCCATCTCCACAATCTCATATTTATATAATGGCATATTTGCTACTTTTCTATAAAATTGAATAATTAGAAGAGGACTTCCATAAACACCCACTACAGTGTTCACCTGTAGCCATACCCATATGATTTGTTTTTGCTCCTATTATTAGAGGTAAGTGCCCATTTCCCATCTAAGATAAAATCCCTATGTAGGCACCAGAGGTTTCCTACATGCTAATTCAATAACCACCTAATATCAGACTCTACTCTCTCCCACACCTTGACTTGTATGTTCTCTGCTGTGTCATTCTCATAAGCACATATAAAATTTGTAATCTCTTCCCCCACCCACACAAAAATAAAACAAATCCCTTTTGGTTCTTCCCTTTTCAGCCATTCCAATATTTTACTGTGTCCCTTTTTAGTAAAACTTCCTTCTACATCCACTTTCCCCAACTATTCAGAAAGGGTTCAAATGCTTTAAGAAATCAGTGCTTTTGAGACTTAGATAAAAAGTAGGTCTAACTTGTGGTTTCCCCATTTCTTAAAGTTCTTCCATTTCCATAAACTCACATAGGACATATTTTAATTCTCCACATAGTATTTTCTGGTGAAAACAGAATGTTTGAAAAATTATAATTTTTATCTCAGGGACTTCTGTTTTCCTCTATTTCTATTGTATTAGTCTAAAAACCACTCACACATCATGTCTGAACAGCCTCAATCTCTTGGCATGACAGTTATGATAATGGAAACACTTGCTCCTAGGCTCAGAATTAATTTGCTAAATTTCAGGTGCAGATGAACATTTGACTATGGGTCCATATGTGGAGGTAAAAACACACAAAATAAAAGTAACCTGAATAAAGTTGAATACCTTGAGAGCTAATGCATATACAGAGTTATAATAACTAGTGTGACAACTTATATAAAGACAGAGACATATCTCCTGAAAATCTTTTAAAGAATGGCAGTGGTGAATGGAATTCCATAATAATTGAGTAGATGGAACTTTTTTCATCTTCTCTTTTTTTTCATGCTTTTCACCTTCATTTCTGTGTGTGCAGGTATGTATTCCTACACCCTCAAAAGCTTCCCCCAAATCATCCCTCATGTTCTTAAAAATTCATCCAGAAAAGAACACTTTCCTCCCACTTCCTCTCCTGTACTAACATATTTTTATATAAAACAAGTTAGTTTACTAAGCTGTCTTCAATATTTTTATTTACCTGCCACCAATATTTGGTATTCAAAGGGATAATGCAAGATTAATCCAACAAAAATATATATATCCCCAATATCATCCCAAAACACAAGACAAGCATGACTGTCCCCTAGATTAAACACCAATTCTTCATCAAGCAAGTGGTGCCAATCCTTTCTCATTTCAATTATGGCTAAGACTTTCCAGAAGAACACTGTTATCCCCAAAAGGCTGGACTAGTTTAATGCCTCAAAAATAGAGACTTCTAAATCCTACCAAAATGTGGTTACTCCAGAATAAGCACTGTGAAATTAGTTTGGCAGCTAAAGTGAGCATCCGATGGGAGCTATTATGGACTGAATGTTTGTGTTCCTTCAAAATTCATACATCATTGAAATCATACTGTTTCCACAGCACAGAAGCTACTGACATCATCTGTCAGGTAAAATGGGAAGTAGCTGGAATGAGGTCTTGGTTTGATCTCCGCCACAAACATGAGCACAGATCTCTCTACCATAGCAGTTTTTAAACCTGCAAGGTAGGACCAGCTGGTTATCATATACTCACCTAAAAGAGTCCCATACCACAATCTACCCATCCAACTTCATATTCTCTAATTCATCTATTGCTTAGGGATACCAAATGGCCAGTAGTAAATCTGGATTTAGAAAGAGGCTTGTGCCTGCAACGTTACAGAGATAGTGTCAATATTTCTTTTCAAGTACTAAAAAATTTAGCTCACATCTTCTTTGAGAAGATCTCATATCTTTATGACCTTTCAACCACGACATACCAATAGCTTACAAATACTTCATCATGAAAGAATTCAGGGTTATCATTTTCCTTTGGTGGAATGATGGATATAAGTAATCAATCTTTCATCATTCCTTAAGAAATTTTAATAAAAAATGAACAGTACACCTAATCTGTTTTGCCGATTTCAATAAACTAACTGACATAATTAATTGCCATGAAATATCCATTATTATAGATTGGTGCAAAGTTATGAATGTTCATGTTAATAGTTGAGTGTAAATTTATTTTTCATTTAGAAGCAAATGTTCACAACTGAAACACCAATAAAGAAAACAAGAATTTTTAATGTCATTCTCCTGACTGTGGAGATAAGTATAGCTATTAGTGTGTGAAAAATTTAGTATTATGCTAACTACATAACAGCTTCTAACTACAAATATTCTCTTTTGGTTGTATTTGAACAGAATATTTATTACTAAGTTTATTAAATATGAAAATCATCACAAAATTTTAAAAATTTTATACATCATAGTAAATTGTCTATTTGAAAACAAGACTCTTATAAAAACAAAATGATTTAGCTAAGTATTTCTTTGTATTTCCCAATAACTCAGGATTTCTCAACAATTTCTGTATTATTTTCTCAGAGTTAAATGACACTGTAATACCTGTGATGTCAATATACTGACATTACAACAAAGTGTAAGTAGAGAAGTTAAATTTAGAGTCTCTTCATATTTATGGGCACTGAATATTTTTCATCTCAATATTTAATTTATCCGGGCCTGTTAAGAATCAGAATAATCCTGAGAAGGTAGTGTTTTTACCTAGGAATAGTCAGTAAAAATATTATGATGATGCATTCACATTTTCCAAAGTTCTCAAAATTGGATTTTCCTCCTAATCATTCCACCATTTTTCTCTCTGTTTCCAGACAAGTTAGAATTTTTTAAAACTTAAGATTTCCAACTCTTATGTAAATCTTTCACTTTCATGAATTTGAAATTCTACCTTTGTTATTACAGACAGACTTTTATGAAGTTGGTTATTTCATATAGTAAGTAAACCCTCCTGAAATTTATTTTCTTATTTTATATTGATTTGGGGCAACAAGAAAGCTATGGTTTCAGTATTTTTGAGTCTAATCCATTTCACTTTTAGTTTACAGTGAGAATTGTTTTCATTATTTATCCTTCCAAGCACAAATATTAGCTAATATAATCAGTAACAAACAAAGTAAACATGAAGTGATATTAATGCTACTTGGATACATCAATATAAATGGTCTTAAATGAAATAGTAACAACACAGAATAAATCAAATACATATTTGTTTTTATCTAATATCACAGAATAAATTAAATACACATTTTTTTCTGAAAGGTCTATTTAATTAACTATAAAATTGATATTATTGTCCTTACTCAGTCTACAGAAATCTACTCCATATATATTGGGAGTAGGGGTAGCTTCTATAAATGTATATACTTTCATAACACTTACCGTATTTCAGAAAGCATAGAAATTTTTAATTTATTTGTATAAAAAAGGAAAATATCTATCATTGATGTTGTGATTATACTTCTTACATATGATCTTTAAAAAGACATTTTATTTTATTTTGTCACACAAAATATTTCTTGTTTGATAATTTACTTACTCTCTGACTCAAGTACTTGATCCTACCCTAAGTCTAATTTTAAGCACAGCATCTCAATTACAACTATGTTGTCAGCTATGAATGTTCTTCTGTAAATTGTATATGAATGATTTCCACCTGAACATGTAATTGAATCTTTTTTCCTGTTTTATTAAGAAATAATTGATATATATCACTCTATAAGTTTAAGGTGCATAACATGATAGTTTGATTTATATATATTGTTAAATAATTACAATAGGTTCAGTTAACATCTTTATTTCTTAATAAAAAAAAAAAAGGAAAGGAAAAGAAAAAGGGAAAAACATTTCCTCCTTGCGACAAGAACTCATAGGATTTTCTCTCTTAACCACTTTCTTATATATTATATAGTAGTGTTTGCATGCCAATATGTTGTACATTACAACTCTAGTATTTACCTTATAACTGGAAGTTTGTACCTTTTGACTACCTTCCCACAATTCCCTTCCTGCCCCTTCTGCCTCTGGTAATCACAAAACTGATCTCTTTTTCTGTTTTGTTATTTTTTAAGATTCTACATATAAGTGAGATCATAACAGTACTTGTCTTTCTCTTATTTGACTTAGCACAATGTTTTCAATGTTCATTCATGTTTTTTACAAATGATAGGATTTCCTTGTTTTTTTTTTGTGGCTGAATAATATCTCACTGTATGTATACATCATAACTTCTTCATTCATTCATCCATCACTAGACACAGGTTGTCTCCTTGCCTTTGCTACTGTAAATAATGTTGTTATGATCATGGGGATGAAGTTATCTTTTTGAGTTAAGGTTTTCACTACCTTTAGATGCATTCCCAGAAGTGAAACTGCTGGGTCATATGGTAGTTCTATTTTTAATTTGAGGAACTCTATACTGCTATCCATGGTGGCTACCCCAATTTACCAAGCCACCGACAGTGTACAAGGGTTCCTTTTGCTCAATATCAACATTTGTTGTCCCTTACCTTTTGATGGTCTGTAACAGGCAAGAAGTGGCATAACACTGAAGCATATCACTAATAACTAGTGTTGTTGAGCATCTTTTCATGTATCTGTTGTCCTTTCATAGCTCTTCTTTCAAAAATGTCTATTTGGGTCCATTTCCCATTTTTAATTTGGATTTATTTACTTATTTGTTTATTTATTTATTTATTTGCTATTGAGTTTTATGAGGTTTTTTGTTTTTATAAAATTGACATGTAATATTACATTAGTTTCAGGTGTACTACATAGTAACCTAAGAGTTCTTTATATATTTTGAATATTAACCTCTTATCAGATATGGTTTGCAAATATCTTTTCTCATTCCACAGGCTGTCTTTTCATTTTGTTGATAGTTTCTTTTGCTGTGCAGAAGCTTTTAAATTTGATGTAATCCCACTTGTTTATTTTTGCATTTGTTGCTTGTGCTTTTGGTATCATATTAAAAAAATAATTATGAAAAACCATGCCAAATAGCTTTATTCCGAGGTTTTCTTCTAAGATTTTCATAGTTTTAGGTCTTATATTTAATCTTTAATCTATTTTAAGTTAATTTTTTGAATGGTACATGATATAGGCCCAGGTTCATTCTTTTACATTTGAATTTACATTCTTTTACATGTGAATATCCAGTTATCCCAGCACCATTTACATCTTTTCTTCATTAAGTATCTTTGGCTCCCTTGTCAAATATACTATAGATGTTTGAAATTATTTCTGGACTCTCAAATATGCTCCACTAGCCTACTTACCTGTTTTTATGCCAGTAACTGTAAGGACCTATTTAGAAACTGTCCCTGCTCCCCTTCCCCCAGGGGATTTACTTGGAGACAAGTCCCTGAAACCAGCTTCAGGTAACAAAGCCCAGATACAAAGGTGGATCAGGTCAGGTGGAGACATCCGAACAGTGGGGGGATGCAGACTGTCTCCCTGCTTACCAAGGAGTATGGGCCCCACCCTTTGGGCGCCAATCCCAATCAAGGTGTAACAGGCTGGTTCAAATGTCTACTAGGGTACATTGTAATTCAGTTGGTCACCTAGCATCACTGTGGAGTTTCCTGTGTGTGTTACAATCTCATTGGCCACCTCTGCGTGGCCAGGCCTGACCGCATGGCCTTTGCCCTTAAAAGCTAGTCTGTGAAACAGAGAAGGGTCGCCCTCTCTTGTAAGAGGTAGGGCCCCGAACGTTCAGTTAGATTCTTGATGCTTGGCGCGAAATAAAACTTTGCTTGACCTTTGCTTTGTATTAGTCTTGCTCCTTTAATCACAGACCCATTATTGGGGCATAACAGTAACCACACTATTTTGATAACTATAGTTTTTTAATATAGTCCTTGAAATCAGGAAGTACAATGTCTCTTGCCTTGTTATTCTTGGGATTTGCTTGGTTATTTGGAGTCTTTTGGGTTCCATATAAATTATAGGACTATTATTTTTCTACTTCTGTAAAACTCATTGGTATCTTTTTTTTTTAAGATTTTATTTATTTATTTGACAGATAGAGATCAAAAGTAGTCAGAGAGGCAGGCAGAGAGAGAGAGAGGAGGAAGCAGGCTCCCCGCTGAGGGGCTCGATCCCAGCACCCTGGGATCATGACCTGAGCCGAAGGCAGAGGCTTTAACCCACTGAGCCACCCAGGCACCCCTAAACCCATTGATATCTTGATAGGGTCTGCATTCAATCCATAGATGGCTTTAGGTAGTATTAACTTTTTAACAGTTTTAACTCTTTCAATCTATGAACACAGCGTATCTTCCCATTTATTTGTGTCTTATTTGATTTCTTTTATCATTGTCTTCTAGTTTTCAGAGTAGAGATCTTTCACCTTCTTAAATTTATTCTTAGGTATTTTGCCATTTTTGATGCTACTAGAAATGGGATCTATTTATTTTTCAGAAAATTCATTGTTAGTGTTCAGAAACATTACTGATTATTGTATGCTAATTTTGTATCCTACAACTTCACTAAATTTGCTGATTAGATCTAACAGTTTTTTGGTTGAGTCCTCAGAATTTTCTAAATATAAATTCATGTCATCTTCCAAAAAAGACAATTTTACTTCTTCCTTCCCAATTCTAATACTTTTTACTTGTTGTTCTTGCCTGACTGGTCTGGCTAGAACTTCTAGTAAAATGCTGAGTAAGAATGGTGAGAGCAGCACCTTATCTTATTTCTTACCTTAGAAGAAAAGCTTTCAACCTTTCACCACTGGGTATGATGTCAGATGCACGATTGTCCTATATGGTCTTTATTATATTGAGATAAGTTCCTTCTATACCTAATTTGCTAACAAATTAGGGAGGGTATATGCTATGGTGAGTGCTATCAATTTTGTAAGACTGATGATTCACAGACCTGTACCCTTGAAACAAACAACACATTATATGTTAATAAAAAAAAAAAGACAACCTTCACAGTGGCATAAAAAATAAAAAATTAAATTAAATTTAAAAATTTTAAAGAGTTTTATCATTATTTTGAATTTTGTCAAACTGAATTTTGTCAAATGCTTTTTCTGTGTCTACTAATCCAATCATATGATTCTTTTCTTTCTATTAATGGGATATATCACATTGATTTACATATACTGAACCATCCTTACATCCCAGGGATAAATCCCATTTGATCATGTATATCACTCTTTTAATGTGCTGTGGAGTTTGATTTGCTAGTATTTCACTGAAATATTTTGCACCTATATCCATCAAAGATATTAGTCAGTAGTTTTCTTTTCTAGTACTTTGGTTTGGGGATCAGGATCATAATAATATTTTGGTATCTTTTCTGGCTTTAGTGTCAGGATAATGTTGGCCCTCCTCTTTGAAATTTTTTAAGAATGCAAGCAAATCTTTTATAAATATGTCTGTACAACACCTATAAGAATGAACAAGAACTAAAAATATTTCCTATATTTTGGAAAAATAGCTATTCAACTCTAATTCTTTATCTAAATTTATATTGTGTAGTTTTAAAAAATGGGTATTTAAATTACATTCACTACTAAAAATTGTTAAGGATCAAATTATATATAAATACAGTAAAATTCTGTAATAACCCTCATAATAACAAATACTATGAGTTTAGACACTTTAAGTCATTGGCAATTGCCTTCCAAATACTGAGATCTGCGGGAAGTCTACCTTTGCAGCCATGCCTAAATCACTTAAAGTCTCAATAATACCATCCTGCATTTTAAGCAATTTCAGACCATTACGTGTTACATGTTACAGAATTTCACTGTTTCATATAGTGTTGGTGTCTATGTCTGTATGAGTATTTGAGGATTATGGTTTCATTGTACATAATTGCTTTTATAAATTCATAAATTTCCAGTCTTTCTCAGACATTAAAATAAACAAAATTAAGAAGATAACTGATAAAGAATCACTTGGGGCAGCAGGTATTTAAAGAACAATTCAGGCTATATAAAGAAGATGTTAAATCTAGTGATTTTCCCACATTTATTCTTCTCAGTTTCACATAAGTTTTATGTACTTCAGTCACTTTATCTACTTTTAATATTTCAAACATAGTGTATCATCTGTAATTCATTTTTCTGATAGTATTTTTTTTAATTTTTTATTTTTTATAAACATATATTTTTATCCCCAGGGGTACAGGTCTGTGAATCACCAGGTTTACACACTTCACAGCACTCACCAAATTTACCCTTTTTATTTAACTGCATCTAAACAGTTATGTGGAATTTACTTCATGATAGACAACATAGAGTGCAAGGATATAATGTGGGAGTTTTTACTCCTCACTTTAATGTTTAATGCTAGTTTTGGTCAATGAAGTCCCTGAGATTTGATATTCATATATGTAAAAATTCAGTAATGAACTTACTGCAATTCACAGATTAATGTAAATGAAAACATTAGTGAGCATGCATATATGAAATACTGTTTGAACTATAAAAAAAGTTTCTGTTTGAACTATAAAAAAAGTTCTATCGAAATCTAAGCAACTACTTAAGTTCAAAGCATAGTGTTCTTTGTTGTGCCTGTAAGTGAATATGGCATATGCAGAATCTGCCTTACGAAGTTCATAAATTCATAGCAAATGTCACTCAGGTCCATCCTTAAAACTAAGCTCATAAGCAATATAAATTGCCTGTGTTCTATTTGGAGCTATAGTCTATTTTGATAAAACACATATTCCTCTTACATGAATTAGTTCCTACAGGATCATTCCATAGGATAATTCTGTCAGTTTAAGCTGAGTGTTGGGTTGGTCCCTATGCAATTTGAAGCTAGAATAGTTTGTACAGAATTTAAATCTTCTGCAGGAAAAAGAAAGACCCTCAGTGTGGCTGCTGTACAGACAGGAGCACTTTTATGGCACCGAGGCCTCACCCACCCAGAAGCACACCATGCTGTCACCTCTGGCAGCTGGCACTTTCTCCTGTGCTCAGAGTTCTATGTCCAACTGTATTCTTTCAGAGCTCAGAAGCTATCACTTTGACACTATTTTTTTAATGCATTTTAAAGCTCCTGACACAGCATTCAGCCACACCAAGGTGTCTGGCTACTCTTCAAGGTACCTGTTGACAAATAATAATTGCTTTCGATAATATTCTGAATACAAAGTTGCACAGATTTTGAGTGGTCTGGCTCGAACTTATTTTTCCCATAGAACTTGTTTATTACAGAATGTATGATTGTTTCTTCAGGAAAGCATACACTCTTTAACAGCAAAACTCCATTTTTCTCATTTGGGAGTACCTTCATTAGAAAATACTTATAAGTATACTATTTAGAATGTAATTAAATTTATTATGGAAACAAGCAAGAAGGATCTGTTTAAATAACATGAATAATGGTTACTTACTGTCATTAAGCATAGATTTGTAAAAAGTGATGCTCTAAGTTTTGGGTTTGGGTACCCATTAAAAGGAAATATGACCTATTTGAGGCCTCATAATAGTAGAAAACAGCTTAGTAGCAGTATGTGGGTGAGGGTCAAGTCACTGTGCCTCATCTCAAAGATCAGAAATGAAAAGGAAAAATGGGAACAGGATCTTCTAGAATGGAGCCACACAGTGGCTAATGTAAAGCGAAAGCTGAAGCTCCGGAAAGTAGAAGTCTCAGTTAAGGTTTCCACACAGCACCACCACCACCACCACCACCACCACCAAGACCTAGAGGTATTCTAATGTGATATGAATTCTTGTAAATAAAAATTAACTACTGATTAACATTTGCTATGTATTTCTTCTCTCCCCTCCAAGGAAATCCATTCCTGTTGTACACCATCTACTGGCAGGCATCCATACTCCACAAGGTCTGCTGCTTTCAATGAGACAAACCACCACCACCAATTTTGCTAGCTAACACTTGTTCCCAAAGGGTCTTTATCTCCTCACAAGTAGTTCCAAAACCTTAACTGACCATTACCAAGTCTGTGATGTGGTAGAGACTTAAAACTGCTGAAGCAATTTTTTTTCCCCTCTAGAATCTTCAATCTAAATCATAATCAGTCATGTACTAATAGATCTGTGGTGGGCACTGCAGTGTACCACACAGACACCCAACTTCAGGGCAGAACATTCGTTCACTGAGCAACTAGAAAGATTGGGTGGTATGAACCCAAAGTCCAGCTCCTCCCCAGGAACTGCCTTTACCCAAAAGAAGGAGCTTTGCTTGAGACTAATTCCTTTCCAAGTACAACCCATATTTGATGTTTAATTGATCTAGGGGTAAAAAAATGCCTAATTCCTTTCTTCCATTCACAACTCAAGAATTATATGGACGTTGTTAAGAATCTGAAAATTGTCCAAGATCAGAAAATCCCCTCCTTTCATTTTTTATCAGAATAGTTTGTGTAGAAACACTACTTCTTTCAAAAGTGTTTGGTAGCATTATCCAGTGAAGCTAACTGGGCCTGGGGTTTGCTACATGAAAAGGTTCTAAACCACAAATCTAACTATTTTAGTGTTAAGGTTATAGTTACAAGGTACAGTGTTCACAGAGCATTAAACATAATGTTGTTTGCACTCCAGTAGCATAGCTGTTTAAGGGAATAAGGGTTTTGTTGTTGTTTTTGTTCATATTTAATCCAGACCCTTGTTCCACTATTTTACATGGCAAACATAGGTACAGTAGAGTCTAAATTGGGAAGTAAATGATGCTATTCTATAATCATAGTTTTTCCTTTAAACTAAGCTCTAATGACTAGGTTAATCTTGTCAATCTCGTTACCTTTCTTTGGTTAAGTTCTATTTTAGATCTAATCTAGAAAACGGAACTTGAGGCCAAACTCACATGGTAATGCTTTATTGAGAGTAGGGATCAACTGAAAGAAACAAAAATGAGGGAAAAAGGAAAGTAGGTAATAAAAAGAAAAGATACATAAATATAATGCACATAGTCAATATCTCAGGAAAATATAACTTTTTGTTTTTCAGGATACCTTTAGGAGACCATGGAACACTGCTGTATCTTAGGACAATGCATAAGTAGAAAAGAAAAGTGAAAAACATTGTCTCCCAGACCTTTATATCACTTCTCTTACATCAGCCTAAATTTTCCCAAGAGACAGAACCCCAGTGGAGACTGTATTTCTCCAACTCTGTGGGCCTTACAGGAGATATTCAGAGGTTCTGTGTGTCTTCTCACATTGGGATTTTGGAATTGGGAACTGCTGTGGCTTCCAAAATCTTGAAATTGCCATCAGGAAGTCTGAGTCACAGATCATGATGGGAAATGAGGTAATAATGGTGATACGAAACTTCATGACCCTGCAGTGGCCCAAGGCATTTCTGGGTCTCTCATCCAGGAAGCAGGACAGGCAACCAAGAATAAAGTGGCATCTAGGGTCAAATACATATGGAAGGGCAAGTAAATGCAAACCAGGGTAAGTTCACTCTGACCGGCTCCTCATAAAAACAAGGTTTGCTGAGCCCCAAACACCATCAGTATTTCTTCTAGGTTCTAGATATATCTGCCCAGGAAATAGCCAAGCTACATAGTTCATGCTCAAGTTCTGATCAGAAACCTCTCTAAGATAAGATCAGGAACTCTATTGTTAATTTGGATTTTATTACTGCTCTAGTTGTCTAGGTTTCTTCCCTGTTTCCCAGAATCTTGGGAGAATCTTAGAGAATACCTATATTTAGGAAGGTTGCTCTGAGTCCTAGCTCCAGATACCCACCTGTTCCTGCTAAATTTTGGTAGCTTGTTTTATCTGTAGCCCAGGAGAAAAGCTGTGTGAGCTTACAAATAATACAGAAACTGTTATTTATATGGCTAGAGGATAGGGTGCTGTAGTGACTTCATAATCCCAGATGACTTAAAAGCAATGTGGCACCTTAGGTTTGGTATTGTAAAAACACTTGCATCAAGCATGGTTCTTCAACGTTGCACTCGTCTTTCATAAACTGATGTTTCCACATTTCTTGGTGTACTTTCTAGGATTCTGAAGTGAAGATCAAATTAATTCCAGATAGTGCTTTTGCTTCCCTATTCTTAATGTGCCACTAAAATTCTTCAGAAGAATACTCCTTAGGATCGTTCCTATCACCACTCTAACTGATGTTGGAAGAATGCCTACTATATCACGACCAAGATTTTGACAAAAATAATGCCATTTTCAACCCCGATACAGATGCATACCTTCTAATAGAGAGAGCCCTTTGAAGCCATATCTATAGATACGTACCATGCAGAAACATCTATGAATCTTACCCTAAGGTAGAACAATGGACTTCTCGTTCTCTAAACCTAACACAGACCTTTTGTAAAGATTCTCCCTAAGTTAGATTTCTCTAAATCAATCTTTCTCATATAATCTCTTTGGAAGACTTCCTTTTATAATTTAAGAATTTTAGAATAGCATTCATTCCCCTCACCTAACCTGGCTTCAGATAGGGGTTTCTTTTTTCTTTTTTGGAAGTTTATATATTCATTTCAAGGATTAAAAAAAGATGCAGTAGACATAAACTTGTGTGTTCATTTTCTCAATTCTCAATTGCAGAAATCTCTTATGAGTGCTTAAATAAGTCATTTTATCTTGTAGCACCTGTATAGCTGAAGACTAATTCTCACAGACTTCAACAGAAGTCATTATGGTAAGTTTAATTTTGCATCCATTTTAAAAGCAGAGTACACAGCTGGGAACTCTCTTAAGGGCATCTGTAACACAAACTGCAGCCTTCTCCCTGTAGACTCATCATGTCAGGCCTAAGACTCATGGCCTATGGCTGCCACAAAAAGCTATGAATATATAATACAAACTGAAGCTCAAGAGCCCCCAATGAATTATGCTGTGAAACAATTTATTGTGCCTACCCAAAGATTCATTCTAAAGAAATAAAAAGCCCAAGTCATTACTGGGTTTTCTTTCCTCTACTGATACTGACTCAATATTTCAAGTGGGATGAAAATGTATACAATAATTGATTCATTCTTGATAAATGATAAAAAGCTGTGAAATTGCCCCTATTCATACATACACACACAACTGATTCCAGAATTTTGCAGTGTCTATAGATACTGGGCAGAACTCCTCCCATTCCATTACAAACCATCTTGAAAACTAAAAGATACCAGAGACAAACTCTCAAAGTTTTGCGCCCTCTCTCTTATTTCCAAAACAAAGGCAAGCTACCTATGGAATACAGATGGTCCTGATTTAATGATTCTTTGACTTTACAGTGGTGTGAAAGTGGTACTCAATTGAATAGAAACGGGACTTCGAATTTTTCATTTTGACTTTTTCCCAGGCCAGGGATTTGTGGTGCCATCTTCTTCTGTATGTAGCCGCAATAACCGATACACTGACAACCATCTGTGCCTGCACAGGGGTCTGTTTCTCACTTTCAATACAGTATTCAGTGACTTATAAGAGATATTCCTCACTTTATGATACAACAGGCTTTGTATTATATGATTTCACCCAACTGCAGGCTAATGTAAGGGTTCTGAGCATGATTAAGTTAGGCTAGGCCAAGCTACAGGGTTCAGGAGGTTACCTGTATTAAATGCATTTTCGACTTCTGTTATTTTCAACTTATGATGAATTTATCAGGACATAGGCCCATCATAAGTCAGGTTAGATCTTTACTTTTTGTTGGAAGCTGACAGCCGCATCATTTTATTTGTAAGGTTTTTTTGGTTTTTGTTTTTGCATCACTCATTTTTTTGCCATGCCCCTAAATGTATACCTCGGTGAGATGTCATTAATTGACAGAAATGATCTTGCCAGTCCCAGGCATTCTGACTGCTACTGCCATACCTAAAACCTATGGCTGGTATCTGATTTCATTATAGACACAGGAAAAAATATCTAGAAGCAAACAAATAGCAGCCAGATAAAAAGCATTAATTGAATTTCATTCAACCTGACTTAATTAATCCTTTAACCAGCAAACATAGGATGGTAAGCAATTTTAATGTATCTATTATTGTGAACTTAAATTGATGCAAGCAAACAAAAGGAAGTAACAAACACGTAGAAATAATTCAATTAACAACCACTGAATCCTTTGTTCAGATGATCTGCTTGTCAGAAATTCTTAATTATCCATAGCTCCAGAATATCAAATCAGGAAACACCTTCTAATTGAATATTATTTTATTAGTTCCACACTGTCTTGTTTTTATCAATGACTAAATTATACGTATATATTTTTATGTTTCCCCATTAGTTAAACCAATATATTGCTATCTTGATTTTAAAGATGAATCAATGTAGAAACAAAGGAATCCAACTTATGCAAAAACACAACTAATTAGAAAACCTATGGTCCTCAATTTAGAATTATACTACCTATTGCATTTCACAGTGAAAAATAATTTTTTTGCTACCTCATTTATCAGATGTCTCTCTTCTACATTGACTAAGACACTTTCCCAGACACTTTCTCAACCCTGAAATATTCTGCTTTTAAGCTTTATACGTCCTACAACATTTCCAGAGTGACAACAGAGTGGTCATCCTCAAAACCTCAGACAGGAGCTTACATCTCCATTCTTCCATCTTCAAATAAGAGTACAATTTCCTCTGATTCCCTATAATGATATCAGGTTAACTCATGGAAGCTGCCAGTGGAACAGGTGAGAAGTTAATGCCTATCTCTATGGAGTTTGTCTAGAATTTTTTTTAAAAAAGATATTTAGTTAAAAAAGAAAAAGAATAAACTACTTCCTAGTGCTATTGTGGAAGGTAATATAATTATCAAATGTAAAATGTGTGTCCCACTTAAACATTGCTTGTTATTGTTGAAGATGTTTTTGTCATTACAGGTCATCATGAGGCCAGCATAGTCCTCTACATTCTGTTCATTTATTAAAATTAGACATGTAAATCATATTTCAGGTCCTCCCCAAATTATAGTTTTGAACAGAGGAGATATACCAGATGGGAGAAAAGAGCTATGCATTTTAAAATATCTATGTGAGAAAAAAATAAAATAAAATATCTACTGAGATAATAAGAATCATTCAACTTCAAAATATAAGCATTACTTCCAAAAAGTAGTTGTGTCTTGGTAACATAAGGGAATATAATGGCTCTTATGCTTGTCCCGTTATGCAGCCAGGGGCACCGAACACCAACACAATTGTAATGGTCAATCTCCAGCCTGTTCTCATCATTCTTCTCCATTTATTTTTGGGCCCAAGATTGTAAAACACTAGTGTTGAAGTTAGAGAAAAAAATTAAAACAATTCTGGGAACAACAACAACAAAAAATTTTAAATCTTCCCTAATCTTGTTGTTCTTGAATTTTAGGCACTTGTTTCTCTTTTTCTACAAGAATAATCTGTTCCTTCCTTCCTTTATTGAACCAACGACTAATGTTGCAACAATTGTGGAAATTAGGGGGACTAATAGATTTAGAAAAAGTAAAAGAGAAAAAAGCTAATAATGTGTGTGGTAGAAAATTGTGTAAGGAAAAACATTAGTTATACATAATTGATTGAAATTTGATTATTTAAACCCATTCTGGAAGGCAACTGGCAATAAAATAAAAATATAAAGTATGAATTGTTATGAGCAATGTGTTTACTTCTAGTACTTCTAGTAATCTAGTCTACAGAAATAGAGGTTTTGCTTTTGCGAGAGACATCCAACTCCAGCTTAGGCAAAAGGAAGACTCAGTGATTTATGAATTGAGGAATAAAATCTGAAGAAAAGTAGGACTGTTACTGTGAAAATTTGAGACACTAAGGACTAGAATGTTTTCAGTGCTTTCTCTCCCCAACCCAACCTCTTTTCTCTAGGTTTCAAGACTCTCCTCATTGTTTCTTAAACATAGAGGTAGATCCCAATCTTTTCACTTTGGAGTATCCACTGCCCAAGAAAAAAGGGGTAATTTAGAACAAGCCTCCATAACTGATCCAAACAATTTTGGCAAGGAAACCTGGGTCTTATAAGAACATCCCACCTGGATGGCACCTGGCTGGCTCAATTGGTTAAGCATCTGTCTTGGGCTCAGGTCCTGAGCCTGGAGTCCCAGGATCAATCCCTGAATCAGGCTTTCTGCTCAGCAGGGAGCCTCTTGTCCCTTTCCTCCCAGCTCATGTGCACTCGCTCTCTCTCGCTCTCTCTCTCTCTCAAATAAGTAAATAAAGTATTTTTTTTTTTAAAGAAAATCACTAATTGTAAGGCTACCATTTACATGGGGGTGAGATGTACAAGAGATCCCTGTAGAAAGAGAAAGGATGAGGCTGGGCACAAAACATACATGTATTATATATGTTGTGTGTGTGTGTGTGTGTGTGTAAAATACACATTAACATATGATGCATCATATATAAAAATCAATACACATGGCTTGTAAAGCTCACCATGGAAGACAAGCAAAATCCTTCCTTTTTTAAAGAGTTTATCTATTTATTTGAGAGAGAGAGAGAGAATGAGAGGGGGTTGGTGGGAGACTAAGGAGTAGAAGGAGAGGGACAAGTAGACTCTGTGCTGAGCACAGAACCCTGAGATCACGACTTGAGCTGAAATCAAGAGTTAGATGCCTAAACCACTGAGCCACCCAGGTGACCCAAGCAAAAGCCTTCTAATAATAATATAAAATATCTCCATTCACTTTTTATAGAAAAAGATTCCTTAAGTAAGGCGTGAAAATACTAATTACAAATACAAAGCTTGAAAAACTAGACTACATTAAAATAGGCTCTCCTGTTCAGCAAACCCATAGTTAAGAAAGTAGAAAGGCAAAGTGAAAGGATGAAATGCTATTTACAGCACAAATAAGTGATAAAGTAATTGTAACTGCTTTATAGAAAACATTTCTACAAATGAAAAGTAAAGCACACAATGTACAAGAATCTTCAAGTATCACTTTATAAAAGACAAGTCCAAATGGTCAATAAGCACAAAATATGCTTTGCTCCATTAGTTATCATTGAACTTGCCTAAGAAGCACCTTCCATATCCCCTCTGTTTTAACTCTAATTTCAGTCATGTCTTTCAGTCTTGCTCAGAGAGCGTCTTGCCTTAAGAGTGTCACATAAACAATGAATCTTGGAATACTGAAAAAAATATGGGTGTGGTGCATCAACAATGACTCCTGGAACACTAAAAAATAAAATTAAATTTTAAAAAAAGATATGAAATGTAAAATATATGTAAATAAAATAAATATATTTTGTACAGTGTACCCGTGATGGCTAAAGAATCTATTTAATATATGAAATAAAATATCATTTATCGGGGCGCCTGGGTGGCTCAGTGGGTTAAAGCCTCTGCCTTCGGTTCAGGTCATGATCCCAGGGTGCTGGGATAGAGCCCTGCATTGGGCTCTCTGCTCAGCGGGGAGCCTGCTTCCTCCTCTCTCTCTGCCTGCCTCTCTGCCTACTA